>NC_084762.1:49145297-49280297 GCF_028858725.1 Colius striatus | reverse complement strand
TTATGTGCCAGTAGCATGAGAGTCCTTAAAATGAGAAAACAGCAACATTGTATGGTTCAGATGAAGTAGCTTGGATTTGCTGACAATAAACTACTGACTTAAGAAAACCACTTAATGTTCAGAATAGAGATGACAGAGATTTCTTTACAGTGTTTTACTTACTATTTTTCAAGTAAAACCAGGCAGTAAATCAATCATCATCTGTAATTATTGCTGCAGTAATTACCTTTGAGGAGTGGGTTATCATTTTTGGTGGCCTTTGTTCGAACACCTTTTTCCATTTTCCCTATTTTATTTTTCTTAAATCATGTCAATTTTGGAGTGGATTAATAGTATTCTGAAAGCAGTCCAATCATGAGATTTCTGAAAGGACTAATAATGTGATTCACCTGAGAAGTTGAAAGATGCTTGCATAGATGTGGCATTTAGATTCATTTATAAGTCTGCCCATCAATTATTACATCTTCATGTTTTGTGAATAAACAAAAGCTGTAAGTAAGGTTGCAAGGAGAATTTCAACTGTACCTCCAATGCAGCGTTTATTTAAATTCCTTATTTCTTAAGCATCACTGATTTAGTCAGTACCAAGTACAGTTCTACACTTTAAAAATAAGCAGTATTTTAAATAGCTTTTCTGAAAAATTCTTTGAATGCATGTAAATGAGTTATTTAAACTCTTGAGTGCTGTTTTACATCTAAATAAAATGTGAAGTTGCACATTACATTTCCAGTTTGTCATCTACTTAGCGATCCTTTCTGGGGGGAAGATATAAGAGATATTTTTGATATGTCTGTCACTTTTGATAACTTAATTTGAAACTTATATCTTAGGGGAATACTGATACAAGACAGGTAAATACATTCAAACAAAATGACAATTGAGTTTTTTATATTGAATGCACAAAACTAACGTTTGTCTGAAATGGTGGGTGTTACAAAGTTGTTAATAACTAAATTTCTTCTGTTTCTTGAAAATACACTTTATTGAATTACCCTGGTTTCTGTTTACATATCTTTTCTATTTCTTTCTTCTTTTTCTTTCTTTTTCCCTCCCTCCCTGTTTTGATTTCTTACCAACTTTGGTCTGACTGTCCCCCTGCTCTTGATGAGGGTTGTATCTCAGGTTTGGGGCTAGGAAAGAAAAAAGGCATTGCTAATAAGCCATTTAAAATTTAAGAATAAGAAAAAACGTCTTTCCAAGGAAAAATAAGATTGTAATTTTTTTCTATGAAAAACACTGTCTCTAACAAATACATGACAGGGTTATGTTGAAGAATAAAGTTCTCAAAAGGACAGAAAATTATTTAACTTTCTGAAAAAATGTAATTTTAGTATCTTATTTTACTTTAAGAAGGAGGAATTAAAGTTCAACTGCCAGGTTCTTTTAGGTAAGAGAAGGATCACTTGCGTCCAACTCATCACTCCTGACCTGTATTTCATTCTACTGATTAATTTATCCAATTTCCTGAGCTAGTTTCTGTGGAAAAAAAAAAAAAAAGGATCTGTTAGGTATCATTGACCTGATCAAAATCACCTAATGTATTTGGTAGAGGAAGGAGGATAGTGGGAGAAAAGCAGCTGGGGGAAGGTAAGTCAGAGATACCACACTCATGCCTAAGCCCCCCAAGGAGCGACTGTGGAAATCAAGGGTGCTGGAGAAGGGTGATAGGTACGGCTTCTGAAACTCCCAAGCAACTATAATCAATGCCATTTCCTCAGTTAAACCATGCTGGAGACCCTCGAGAGGAGAAAGCAAAGGAGGGCAGGAAGAGTATCTCTCTTGTATCTTGTTTAACTTGGACATTTGAATGTTAAATCTTTTTTCTGTTTTTTGGGGTTTTTTTTTTGTGACTTGGCATACCTCGTAGGTGTCATACTCAGGTTACTGACTGCCTCCCCTTTCTGTTTTGTGGGATTTTAGTTCTGGGAGGGCTTGAGGTTTTTCTTTTGCGCTTACTACCGGCTTTTGATGAGAAACTTTGTTTAGAAACAGTGTTACAAAAATACAGTCAGTCGCAAGGAAAACCAAGTATTCTTTATAAAAAAGGAATGGAAATGTAGTCCTATTAAATGTTAAACCCAAGTTTTTTCCTCTATGCTAATGCCAAGTTATGTTTTTTACGCTAAAGTCACCCGTGAAAAATCACTGGAATTGTGGGTGTTTGGAAGCCATCGCAAGAAAACTAGGACAGCCCCACACGTTTAATAGAAACACAGGTCACCAGTTTAAAAAAAAAAAAATTGTTGCTACTTGAAAGTAAATTTTTACTCCTTGTAATTTTTTATCCTACATTTGACTGCGGAAATAAAATTACTGAATATTAGTTCCTAGAAAGATGAGAGGGAAAAATTTATCGGCTGCGGTTTACATATCTTATGTTCTGCTTAAAGAAGACTTATATCTTGAAATATTTTGATAAGCCCATGATGTCTGTTAAAGTTATTCCTTCTTTTTGAAGAAACCTAGGTACTCTTTCCATCCTGCTTGGATTTACAACTGCAACTCAATTCACGCAGAGTGTTGGTAGATTGAGTACATGTTCCCTTGTTTTAACGTGACTTGTTTTCTCACCATATATTAGAAGTGAAAGGATGTTTCTTGTACAGCGGTGCAGATGGTAGGGTACCAAGGAAGGTGGAGCAGTAGTGGACTACATGAAAAATCTTACTTTATGGCAGTAAGAGTTCAGGGAGAATTTGACATTTGGATCCCCTTCAAACAGCAGCCTTTACATTTCTGTATATCCGTCAACTATTTGAATGCTTATTCTCAGCCTCTACCCTCCCTGGTTTCTAAATTGCCTGGACTAGACTGGAAAGTCATTAGATTGTCTGCTGATTAGGCTATAATCAATCCAGCATAAACAAAACCAGCAATTAGTATTGGCATAATATCTCTGAACTTGGAAGTTTCAGTTTTACTGGTCCAAACAACTTTTTCTGAACCGTCTGCTTTCAGGAACTGTGTTATTTTGGCATCATCATTTTATAGGGAAGAAACAAAAAATTTGCAAGGTTCTATTTGGCCTGAAAAACAAAAACATCTATTTGGTGCATGAGTGGATTGCTGGTTTCTATTTGGCCATCCAAAAAAGGACAAAAATCAAGATATTCAACATAAAAGAGTACATGAGAAAACCAATTACAAAGAGGATTTAAGATTAACATCTTTTTTATAATGCAGGCTATTTATAGTGTTTTCTTTTTGGCATGCCAAAAATGCCCCAGCTCCTTTGTATATTAAAAAAATCCATGTCAACACAAACATCCCTAACCTTTAGTAATATTCATTGACTTTGACAATGCCCAGTGATACTGATGGTCTTGCTTATCTGTAGGATTGCAGTAATGCTACTCAGTCATTTTTGGGGCCAGCACGAATTATATTGCCCATCACTTCTTAGGAGCAGAGCACTATTAGGAGTGAACATCTGAACAGCAACTTGTTTGACTGCTAGTTTCCATAAAGGTGAAATCTTGTGACAAAGATAACCTTAAGAGGCTTGGAAATGCCATGTGTTTGGTTTGGTTTGATTTTTCCAAGTTGCTATTAACATGTGTAACAAGGGAAGCTGTCAGCATGGAGACACTTAGCTAAAGTGTAGGATAACATTATCCACTATGATATAAGATGTTTTAAAAGGCTTTATCATTCATTCAGTCCAATTTACAACTGGTTTAATAGTTTTCATTTCTGTTTGTTCTGAAACATGATCAATATTTTGAGACTTGTGCAAAAAATCTTCCTTTTGAATAATTGTACATGAGAAATAGGTCTAGAAGAACCATTAACATTTTATGCAGACCGTACAGATTCAGTATTTTTTCTGCATAAAACACTCAAGATACTTGAAGCGTTTTGGCTTTTAAAAAAATGGTTTAAAATATAGTATAACTGCTGATACCTTAAGACAGACCTCTTAGGATGTTTCCCCAGCCATATTTTACAATTTCCATTGGTTTCTGTAGGGCTACCCGAGCTCAACATCATTCTCAACTGGGAGTGGAGAAAATGCCCTAATTCACTTAAATCAGAAGCATGGCATATATAAGCATGGAAATCTGTACACATATATATATATGCAGGGAATAATTTCCCTGAAGGGACAACATACAGATCTACAAAGAATTTGGTCTGGTGTATTTTGTGCTGTGAAAATGTTCATGTCTGTTTTCAAATATATTTTGCAGCGTGTTATGCAGAGCATTGAAGTTTTTCAGTTGCTCCCTTTATAGGAGTCAGAGAGCACAAGAGAAGCTTTTAAATACTTTTAAATCATAATGCAACACTTAGAGTAGGATTCCAACAACAGATGAACATGTAAAAGCCAGAAGAGTTGGTGGGGTTTGGTTTTGTTTTAATTTTAGATGACTTGAGTTCTATTTCATCTCAAGTATGAGTAATTATTCTAGTTTAGCAATTATTAGAGATGAAAGAAATTCTGTTAGATATGGGTATCCATAACTTCTGTAGCTTTACTTTTAGCCCGGGTAATGATCAAGGAGTAGTTAGCCATATGCCTAGGGACTATGCTGTAGCAAAAAAGACAGGGCTAATCTTGGGGGTATCCTTATTACAACATGTTATAATTAACATTTTCATTCAGCTCTCCTTCTTTCCAAAAAAATCTGCTTTATGGTTTGTTTTTTTTAGTGCACGTACCTGTAAGACTGCACAAAATTGCCTTCTTCCAGTAGATTTTTGAACCAGGACCGTTGTCCTCAATATTTACAACATGAGTTAACACTAGTCACATTTTGGGGGTTTTTTTCCCACTTCACAGTCCTTCAGTTTCAAACACATTTTTCCACCTCTACACTGCATAATTATAGAGAAAAAGATGTAAAGAATCCCCCTCTTATTTCCCCCTTTTCAGGATTTAATCTAGGTTATCCGTGTCCTGCTGGTATGTGCATAGTTGAGCCTTTTAGGTTTTGCTTTAGCTGAAGTGATGCTGTGCATACTCTACTGCAACTTTCCTTTCTACAGGTGAATCCATATAATGTGAATGCAAAAGGGCTGTAGGGTTATTACTTAGCATTTCTGCACAATTAATGCCCAATGAAATTTTAGATTTTTTTGGGAATATGTTTTCATTGCAGGTTTTTTCCCCACTCTTTTTTTTTTCAATCATGCAGCAAGACAGAAGGGTGGGTTTTGAGTGATTCATCTGATACTTTCACTTTTAAATATAGGTGTGATTAGGTGCAATTTTTCTTTCTAAGGTTAGGATTTTTAGTCCATCAAGATTTCTTAAAGTCATTTATACATCTGTTAGTATAGTGACTTACATATCCCCTCCTTTCTTCTTTTTCAATTATATATGGGCTTACCATGGTTCTTTAACAATAAAGTGTCGTTAACTAGTTAGCCTTCTTACAAATTTGAATGGTACTAGTCATTGGTTAATCAGCCTCTTGGCTGAAGCAAAATACCTTTTTGTCCTCAGGGTAAATGGACAGGGTGTTTGTTCATAGTGGAGTCCATGTTTTCTCTCCTTCTCAAACTCCATATTTGGAGAACTTATTCTCATACAAGGCAATAACATGGAACACGATTTTTGTCTTTACCAAACAGGAACTGCAAGAGCTGTCTCCCAGTTTCTTTTATAGACAATCAGTGTTACACACGAGTGTGGAAAAACTAGAGCACTATTAAGTCTACATGTCCAGGTTAACGGCATAATAGATAGCTTTTGTATGCACTCTCTGAAACTTGTGCCCTTGCTATTATTGGATTGTATTTTGCTGGGAAAATATATTTAAAATAGTGAATTCCATGCTTAATGATTTTTAAAAATGCTGTTACTGTCCACTTCTTTTGGTAACCTATCAAGTTGAATAGCCAGTATGGACTCATTAACTTCCTGCAAGGAACTTTAAAAAAAAGTAAAATATCTGCTGTGTTACTGGACTTGGATAATGTGTTACAGTGAGGCAGTATCCTTGGGAAGACTAGGCTATGCTTTGGTCAACAAAACTTTCTCTGGCACTGAATTAGGAGAGCTGTTGTTTTTGTTGTGTGTTTTGTTTTTTGGTTTATTTTTGTTTGTTGTAGGTTTTTTTTCCCCCCCAGACAGAGTCAAGTGAACTTCTAACTTTGATAGTGGCAGTAGGAAGGAGGAGGGGGTGGGGAAGTTAATTATTTTCCACCTCCAAAGAATACAATTGCAAGGAAGGAACTTTCTGATTCACCGGTTCCAGGACAACAGGATGTCAAGATCCATGCCTGATGTAACATTTTCAATCTGAAGATGGGAGGAGGAAATGGTTGCTATTGGTCTGTGCGTGCAGCCAATGGGAAGGGATTGTGTTACGTGACTTAAAAAAGACCTAGAACATAGGAGAAGATTTGGTTTTCAGTTTCTGGTGAATCTATTGAACAGAAGGCTTGCTCGCCAGATACAAATTAAATCTGTGAAGACAGGTCAGAAATCTCTAAGACTTGGTCCAAAAAAAAGAGATTGTGTGCTGCAAGACGCTAGCACTGCAGCTCTTAATTTACAGCTGCCTGGTTGCCTAGTGGAATAGTCATCTTGTGTCAGGCACTTGGGTTCTTTACATAAGTAGTAGGTAGGTTGGGGATTTATGAATGTTGAATAGGAACTGCCTTAAGGAGACAGTACAAGAAACTTGGAAAAGACTAGTAGGTGTTAGCTCCTCTCCTGTTCTAGATGTGGGTGTTACTTGGCACGACACTTAGTGTTACTTAGGGTATCTCATAGCAGTCACTTACCTGACTTTTTGGAGACAGGGGACAGGTTGTTCATTTCCTCTCAAATTAGAAAGAATTGAGAGGTTGTGCTGCTGCTCTTCCTCTTCCCTTTACTGAAGAGGGAAACTTAATTTGCTCTACTATGATGTGAGAGGTGGGGGTTCTGTTCAGCGCTTTTTCTAAGGATGTTTGAATCTGCATCTCACAGGGAGTACATCAGTCATTATACAGCAGCATATTGTGCTGTGTGAGTTGCCCTTTTATTTTATCAATGATGTTTCCCTTTTGAAAAGCGAAAATAAGTATTTGTTGGACAAGAGGGTGTGAAAGAGCACTTATACATGGTGGCTCTAATGGCTTAAGTAACAATGGGGAGAGAGGAGGTCTGAGTCCTAGTCACAGAATCACAGACTGGTAAGGGTTGGAAGGGACCTCTAGAGATCATCTAGTCCAGCCACCCTGCTGAAGCAGGTTCACTTCAATCAGTTTGCGTGGGAATGTGTCCAGGTGAGTTTTGAAACCCTCCAGAGAAGGAGACTCCACAACCTCCCTATACAGCCTGTTCCAGTGCTCCCTCACCCTCACAGGAAAGTTTCTCCTCCAAGTGGAACTTCCTGTCTTCCAGCTTTTGCTCATTACCCCCTGTCCTGTCACTGGGCACTACAGAAAAAAGACTCTCCCCATCCTCTTGACATCTGCTGTTTAGTATCTTGTTTAAGTGTTGGTAAGATCCCCCCTCTCCCTTGCTGAGTTTAGAATTTTGTAGATAGTGTTTAATGAACTTCCTGTTTTCTAAGCAGAGTTGAAAGTACAGGTCTGTAGGAATACCAGAAATTCTTAGTTATATCCCTCAGAGAGAGAGAGAGAGCTTAGCTTCAGCATACAGAGAGGAATCACTCTGAAAGCAATCATGTGAAGTACTGGGTTTGGTAATTAAGCTTAAAATTTATCTTAGCCTCCTAACTTCTCTTAACTTTTCTGGAAACGAACTTGATGCCCACAGTTGGTGTTTTCAGGACTGGAGGTGGAGTACTCAGTTTAAGACAGCTGAAAGTCCTGACCCTGATAGTAAGAATTGACTTCCGGGGAGATTCTCCCTTGCTGTACTGTCACTGTGGTCCTCAGTTTGACTTGGAGATCCATTGTAATGTGTTACGTTTCATGACAGTCTTAGGGATGTCTGGAATTTACTGGAGATTTTTTTGAGAAAAGTGCACGTAAAATCTAACAGATCTTTATTAGTTTAAAAATACGTAAAGGTGGCTGAACCTTATTAAAAGACACATGATTAGTAAGACAAAGTTAGCATTTTGGGCAGGATTAATTAATCTACCACCTCGGCTATCCAGAAAAAGATAATCCTCCTTCACCCCTAGTTTTGGAATTTCTGTAGAATTCTCCCTCTGCTGCAGGTTAAGAGCATCTCTCTTGCCTTTTCTGCATACAGTGTTATGTAAAACTGATGTCTTTAGGCTGTCACATTTGGATACTGCCATCCTTGAGATCAAGAGTTTAAAGAATATTCAGAGGATTTCTTAAATATAATTTCTTTCTACTGAAGTATGTTTATTACTTTTATGTTTAGTGTTGCCTAGGAAAACACTTTAACCTAAGAATAATATTTTCCAGTAACTGTAGTCTAATTGGGAAACCCTTAATTCAGTCTTTCTACGAGAAATACATAGGGGGAAAAGCCCCCAAGCTCAGTGGGATAGACTGAAGAGTGGAAAAATATGAATGCTTTGAGGGACTTTGTTTTCTGGAAAAAAACAAATGCAAGAAGAAAAATGTAATAGGAGTTATTAAGGGAAAATAAGTTCCAATATCAAGAGAACTCTGTTACAATGCTGGGGAGGGGTAGAAATAGGAGAAGGGTTATATCACAACATAAAGGAAAACAAATCAGAAATACAAATATTCATGCACATCATTAATTGGATTTTTGCATAGTTGTGGCTACACACAGAACTAATTTTCAATAGTACGGGAATGTGGATGTTTGAAATGTTAATATGCAAACTCTTTTCTTTTTCCAACTCTTCTCAGACTGAAGTCATTGGCTCCATATACATTTGGGAGTCAAAATGATAATCGGGTTTCTCCCTAGTTGCTGATAGATGTCTGTTGATGCTAGCTGAAGCTGTTCAGAAAATTAGTAGTTTCCGAATACCAGTCACCTTAAAGGACATTGTGAAGCAGCCTGAAATGGTTGTTGACTTCCAGGACCCACCCACTGAATTGCTGCTTAGATGTGGCATAGCCAGGTGTGAAATCCTGTACTCCTGTGTGTGTCAGCCAAAAGAACTTAAATGGGGAGTCTTAGAGCACCAGTGGTACCTAGGGAGAGAGGAAAGTGGAGGAAGGTGTCACCCTAGCAGACAATGCATTGACATGGGATCTTGCATTTAATACTACTCTGTGACTTCTTTAATTTCAGTTTTGTATCTTGACTGAACACTTACGGACATGTATTTCCACAGCACGTTATTGCCAAGCACGAAACATCTTCAAAATCCATTGACTTTAATAAGAGTTAGAGGATATTCGGCACCTCCTGTAACTGGCTCTTAAATTTGCCTTCTGCTGTGTGATTAATCTATCTAATCATACTTAATACCTACCTGTAGATGGTGGCAATATGAATGTCCTCTTGTTTTTTATGTGGCCATGAGGAGGAGGGAAAAGTAGATAGATACTTCCAGAAATTACAGTCATTTGTAGGTACTGAAATAATGGCACGCACGTTTTATTTCTGTTCTGTCTGGGTAACTCGGTAAATTGTGTATTGATTATGCTAATAAAGCTAGTGTCTCTATTACTTGTCTGCAGAAATTATTCAAACATGTAGATTGAAGATGCACTTGGCAAAGTTACCATCCTAAGAAAACGGCTTTTGTGCAAAGATGGCTTTAAATTGAATTACTAATCATATGCTAATGGAAATTTATAGATTAAATATCGAATTAGAGGAAATGAGAAGTGCAAGTTAAAAATATATATTCTAAACTTTCTATCCTGACAGCCTTAGTTGTTATATTAGGTTTATTTTTCGTATCTCTCAAAGAATATGTTTTAGGAATGGATAAATCAATAGCAATCTATTTTTATAGTTTATTTTGGGATGTGTGGCTTCTCCTGCTTTGTTTAACAAGCTGAAAAGAGGCTCAGGCATTTGAGGCAGTTCTTATTTTTTTTTCTTTTAAAAAATTTATTAATCCACCTAGACTAGAAGAAAATAGACTTTTTTCAATTATCTTTTGCTTTTATTTTATTATGGTTTGTAATAGCTCAGAAGCCATAAATCTTAGCCAGAGTTCTCCAAAAGGCTTCCCTTTCCGTCAAAATGTCTTTTTTCACATTTCTAATTTTATCCAATTCTTTTCCATAGAAGGTTTTTCCCAGGCATCAACCAGAAATTTCTTGTGCTCTTCCTTAGGGTGCTAAATCTACGGATTAACTTTTCACTGAAGAGGAATCCTGGTTAGTCAGTAGAATATGAATGAGATTTTGCAAGCTACGAAATCTGTTTGTATGTTGTACTAACTTTATAAAATAATCACCCTCCTTTATAGGCTAACCATGTGCGCCATGAAGAGACTCTAAGCAGAAGGGGTGTAATCCTCATTGATCAGCAGGTGTTGCTGTAGAGCAGTCAGGAGATTAATTCTATTTTTAGGACCTCTGTATCAGAATTCCCAGAGGTTTTCCTCATTCCCTGTCCTTGAGGGTACTACTTGGTTAATTGGTTGCTTTGTTTTGATTTTTTTTTTCTTTAAAAAGGAATAGTTGGTCTTAATGTTGACATTTAGCAGCCTAGGCACAAGAGGTGCTCTGAACTGAAACCAGGGTTTGCCTTGTACACTGACGGTACCAAAGCTGAAATGTCCTAACCTTTCATATCGTTTCAGTTCAGAGATACCTATTTTTTGCAGTAAAATTTTTAAACCTGGGATCGGTCCAACCCACAGGCTTTTATAATGGGAGATAGAATTGTCATGCTGGAATTCTATTTTCCTTTACTGAGATGATAATTTTTTTAAAAAATTACTGTCAAGAAGTATGGTGCCACAGTTGTGGTGATCAGTTCTGTTTTTTCAAAATGGTATTATTTGGGGTTTCCTGCTTGTTTTGTTTTTCAGAAGTTACTCTGAGAAAATACATAGTAGAGACTTGATGGTTTCTGTTACCTTATGCTAGGTAAGGTAGATGTGATAGGTGCTGTAATGAAGATGACGTCCATATGAGCAGTTACAGTCCCATGGTATCGGCAATTTTGACGTTTGAATTAATAACTGTGCATACGTGTGACTGTTTTATCTGCATATCGTCCTTGTGGCTTTTTCTTAGTTATGTTTCATGTTAATGCTAGAGATGTGGGTTTGGCTAGCAAAATTTAAAGCATCTCTTTATCTAGATTCTCTTTAAAGTCGCTGTCCATCCTCTCCTGAAGGAAGATGGTATAGTTAATGTATAAGGCAAGTTAGTGTTGGCAGGGTATCATAGTCAGGTGAGTTTGACGGTGGCCTGAAAGCTGAAATAGCACTGAAATTTTCAGAGTCTGGTGTGGAAAGGCATAAAGTGCTAATCGAGAGCTTATCTGATGCTACTGGCTGTAGCTTACTTAATCTAATAAATACCCATGGTAGTTAGAGGAATGACCTAACTTAATGCAAATGAAAATGAAATGCTATTTTGTTGATTTATGCTAATGCTAAGATTTCCCTAACTTTTCTGGGGTAGTTTTCTTATTCCTTTTACCATATTTTACCCTAAATGCAGTTTTATTTTTCCTGATAAATATGTCAATCTAGTTGAATATTTTCAGAAAGTCATTGTGCTGTGGCCTGTTGTGACCTACTTGGTGCTGTTGTGCCTGAGAATCCTTAAAGAGCTTGAAACATCGTTTAGGAAGATGCTAACCATAAAGTTACTTGCTCTGGCATCTATTTCCCTTTTGTTAGTGTATTAAAGACACTGGTCAGCCGTTGTTGAAAGTGAACCTCATATCTGAGAATTTTCAGATCCCTAAATAATAGGAAAGTTTTAAATGTTTGATTTCATGAGACACACACACTCATGTTTTCACATGACAAAACTGCATACCTGAAAATGATTTCTTAGGCAGTATCTATGTTTGTTTTTTACCATTTTAAGACCTAAAAAAATTTGGTGTACCTTTCAGTCAGCGGTGAGAAGCTGAGCACATTTCGGTGTGCAGTCACTTCTAACTAGCAGAGAGAGATTCCAGTACTGCAGCTGGTGGCAGTAGACATTCAGTACAGAGCAGCAGCAGATCATATTTACATCTTAACAGGTAGCTGCGTTACTTTAAAGTTTCCCACTTGGGAATCAGTTCCTGAAAAGTTCATGTTTGGCTACCTCAGCTCTGCCTTGAAACTTAAAAATGTTGGTTTTAAACTGCCTTTCTGAACAGAATTGTGACATGTATCTTGGCTGAGGATTTCAGTGGCATATAGCAGATACGACTACAACTTTTAATAAAGTTGGTCAGTAGATAGTGGTAGTCAAGGTGAATTTCCTCTGGAGGGATGGAACTGTGGATTAATTTTTCAGTTTTAGAGCTTATTCTTGAGAACATTTTTTTGAATCAGATCAACGGCTGATGGTGAGCATAAACAGGGTCCAATTGGGCTGCTGCTGAGGTTTCACTGGGGGTTTTGAGGGGGCTCACAAAAGGCATTTGTTGTTTTTTGTTGGTTTTGTTTTTTTTTTTTTTTTAACTGTATACTAGTTGTACTCAGTATTTTTCTTGCTTTATTAATTTTGCTGATCTGTGCTGCCCTGCTGAAAACTTGCTAGTTAGCTTAATTCGTGTTTGGCCACGTGTTCCCCGAAACTCAGCTTTTGAATAGCTTTTCCCATTGCTTTCTTTGTCTGACCAGTTTCCTTTAGCTGTGAGGACTGCTGGGATGACTGCTTCAGCGAAACAAAGAAAATCATACAGTGTTATCACAGCTGAAGTACTTGTAACTTCATGGCTACAAAATACGAGTTCAACTGAAACAGTCAGGTCATAAAATCATATTTTATGAAATACTTGACTTACTCCAGGGCTGGGGAAACTTTATCAGATCTCTGTTGATGAGAAGAGTGTGGTTACTAGCCACAGCTCTGGGAAAGAGATTGTTTGGAGTCCTCCAGAGATTGCATTTTACTCTTTCTTATATATGCACTATGTTTCAAGTTTCTGGTGTCCTAAGAGTGTCCTTATGAAAACTGGTGTTTTTTTTCTAGAAACTCAGATTCTAGAAACAACCAGTTGTATGAAGCCTTGGGGTTGGCGGAGGAGGAAAAGAGGTACCTGTGGAGTGTGTATATGTATCTCTTCTTTTGATTATATATGTCTAGATTTATATGTGACCTTAAGTGTTGCACTCTCTTGTCCCAAGAACCAGGAAAATACCCCAAATCTTTGGATTTTAACTCAGTTGCATGATTATTTTTTAAGGTCTGAGTCCTTGGGAGTGGAAATGCTGCAGAAGTGCAGTCTTTCCCCTTTCAGCTTTTTCCCCTGTGGAGGGAGAATGAATTCTTTTCTCTCAGCTGTTCTCTAACTCAAAGAACTCAGTCTTTGGGAGAATAAAAAGGAAATGGTTCTGCCTTTTAGCTCTTCCCTTACTTTTACTTTGGGAGAGTCAATCTTACTTAGGCATCATATCAGAGCATATGAGAACAGCGCGCTCTAATTTTTCAAAGTAACAGCAGAATGGCTCTTGTTCGGTTCACTCTCACCCAACAAGTTTTGAATAGTGAATCTGACAAGAATTGTATTGTTTTCAGTTCTACTGCTCTGGAAAGCTGTGAGCCAAGGGAAAGATGCTGGCATGGTATATACAGTAAAACAGCATGGGGTTAGTTCTCCTTTGCAAGGCTGTCTGCACTGCTGAGATGTTTGTTACTGAATATAGGATTATTATTATTTTTTTTAAAGCTTATGTATGAATTAGCACACACACCTCTCCCGTCTGCCAGGAGAAGGCTTTTTCTTATCTGTGTGGAGCGAGTAGAATCTTAAAGACCAGAATTCTTCTCTCATTTAGTTCCATAATCAAATACGGTAGAGTGCATTGAAGACAAGTATCCCAGAGGAAATTTTATTTGGTTTATAAGTCATGAAAACAATTTGGTCATTCAGTTCTCAGATTTGTAGCTTCCATACAGCCATGAATTTTGTTTTGATCTGGTCTAGTTTCGCACTTTGCAGTGCAGCTTTTCTTGCCTGTGTTGTACAAGCATTACTGGCTTCCAGCACTGAAGCTGGTGTAAAGATGCTTGAAACACTTCAGCTACCCACCTAACGTCTTTTTTGTTTGTTTGTTTTTGTTTTGATTTTGTTTACCTTTTTCTGACAGTAGAAGAAAATGAAACAGAGGACCAGCAGGCAGGTGTGGGACACACAGGCGCACAGACTGGTAATGCTGAATTCCTTCATTAGTGCTTGCTTACTGTTTGACAACAGTGTGAGGGATTTTTGTATCCGGGTGTTTTTGCAAAGCCTACACTCTTCATTCTCCATTTCAGCTTAAAATGCATTCTCAGGGCTTGCAATGGAAAATAGCATTCCTCTCCCCTCACCTTTCAATTTCTGAGAATTAGAAATTCTGCCTTTTGTAGGTCAGACAACTGAAACTGAGATGCTTCTAAAGTGCAGCATGCTTTTTTTTCTTTTTTTTTTTTTAATTATGAGTTGTCCTCTACATCTCTCATGTAAAACCCCACCCTGTGCCATTTCAGATAAACTTGAATATTCGTTCTGCTTCAACCATTTTCATATTTGTAAAATATATGGATAAGGATAATTTCTTTTAGGATTGTTTGCATAACTTCTTACCAGTCAGGGATCAATTAAGGACTCCTTAATTTTAAGTCGGTGAGATTGGGCGGATAGAGCTGTGTTTCAGTCAGGGTATCACAGGGATATGTATTTTTAATAATTATCAAGAAATAATTGCTAATTTCCAGTAACGACGAGGGCTCTTTTATTCTCTAATAAGCTTCTGAGAATGCAAGAAATACTTCACTTCTGTCTTTGGTACTGATTCCACAGAATTTTATCTGAAGAGCAGGACTGACTCATCTGAATAGTCTCATTCATTCAGCTGAGGTCACCTTTTGGAGTAAGGGCTGACTCCTTAAAGATATTCCTAGAAGGCTAGTCATCTCTGAATACGTATAGGTAATTTGTTTGAGAACAACTGGAGTTATTCTCATGAAGGTGAAGAATGCAGTTGTGGGGGTTTTTTTGCTTCAGCTAGAAGACTTTATGTTTCTCTTCTGTGTGTGTCCTGTGGGTTTGTGTTTGGTGCCTTTTATAGGTTCTAAACTATTTGAAAAGAGGAAATGAAGAGAGTTTATTTCTTAATGGGAACTTTCTCAACCTCTCTAAATGTGCTTATGTCCCCATTTAGCTATCTGCAAACTTGAAAAAAGCAAACTTGTACTGCTGAAGATAGGTGAAGTGAAAAAACAGAGGGCTGCAAAACTGGAGATTAATATGACAAGGAATGGTTGCTCTTCTGCATTCTTTTCTTAAAATAATTCTCTGTGGTTGTCTTTTTAGTTATTTACTCCCCATCACAATCTGTGTTGTCCATTGTCTGTTTCTAGGCAAGATTTAACATTCTGTTTTTCTCTATATCAAGAATGTGGTGCTGATACGAAAAACAAAAAAAAAACCTTCTGAGAGAGTAAGCAGTACAGGAGGCCCACACTGTGTACACACTGCCAGAAGTTTTTATAGTAATACTTTGTATCTAAGCTCTGGCTCTCACCATTAAATGTGCTTTTTATGGAGTACCAAGTTATAAATGTAGTGCAGCTACGGCATATTAATCTTACTGCAGAGATTTAATGAGGCAGTTGTTTTGCGATGGACACTATTGGGAGCAGAGAGCGACAGAGTTTTACTTTACCACTGAGGTGAAGAAATATTCCTTGCCTGGTAATAATTATAACCACATGATCTAAGTTTTCCTTTCTTTTGCCAGCACTTTTCCATGCAGAAGTGGCTTGGAAGGAGGTCTACTGCAAGGCAGTGAAATGGATTGGAAAGGAGGCTGTTTTCTTGGTAGTTTGATGTTTTAGTTGTGATTAGCTATGGATCCTTGTAGCATAGGCAGAAGTATGTAAGGTGAGTTTCAAGAATACAGATAGTCTTTGCCAGTCCGCAGAGATGGCTTTTAGATATTCATTACTTTTACTTGACTTTTATATGGGTTATAAAAAGTAAATGTGGTGAAACCTCATTTTTACATGGGTAGAATAGAATTTCTGCTGGTTGGCCTTAAACCGCTCCCATACTTGAAATTAATTGAAGTCCATGACTTTATTGCCTCCAACACTTCTAAGCCAATGCGATTTTTCATTTTACCCAAAGTTGCAGTTTTATTAGACCAAGTTACAGCAATAACATCCCTTATGAGGAGGAGGAGGAAGAAGGGAAGGGGAGAACCACCTGCCAGGGAGCATAGTGATGAGAAAAATCATGCTTCTTTTAACTTCCATTTATAAATAAGGTAAACACAATTCTAAACACCATCAATATCAGAAAACAACTTCTTTCTTCTTTTTTTTTTTTTTTTTTTTCTTCAAAGTACCTTAATAGACAGAATTTATTTCTGTTTGAAAAAAGTAATTCTCCACTCTGTACTGGATAATTTTCAATGATATCTGAAGATGGAGCCAATGTGTGTATTGTTGCTGATGTGTATTGAAAAATTTCAGTTGTTGCACAGCAGCCTCTGAAATAGGTCAGGGAAGCCTCTGGAAATGACAGTGGCATTTACAGATGTTAATAGAATCATAGAATCATAGAATGGTAGCGGTTGGAAGGGACCTTTAGAGATCATCTAAATCATGCCGGTTATGCACTCATAGAAGGCTATCAAGTTGATCAAACAGGATTTCCCCTTGGTGAATCCATGTTGACTCCCCCTGACAACCATCTTTTCCATCGTATGTTCAGTGATAACACTCAGGATGAGTTGTTCCATCACCTTTCCAGGGACAGAGGTGAGGCTGAGTGGCTTGTAGTTTCTTGGATCATCCTTCTTGCCATTTTTGAAGACTGGTGTGACATTGGCCTTTCTCCAGTCCTCAGACACTTCGCCTGTCCTCCATGATTGTTCAAAAATGATGGAGAGAGGCTTAGCAATCACATCAGCCAGCTCCCTCAGAACTCTAGGATGCATCCCATCAGGACCCATTGACTTATGAGCCTTAAACTTGGTCAACAAGTCTTTAACTGCTTCCTCTTCCACCCAGGGCAAGTCCTCTGCTGTCCTGGCCATCCTTGCTGGACTGGGCTTACTGAGGGCCGGTCTTGGCCGTAAAGACTGAAGCAAAGAAGGCATTCAGTACTTTGGCCTTCTCTGCATCCTCAGACACCAGGGCACCCTCAGCATTTAGCAGCGGGCCGACATCCCCCCTCACCATCCTTCTGCTGCTGATGTACTTGAAAAATGCCTTATTGCTGTCCTTAACATCCCTGGGCTCTAGCTTTCCTAGCTGCACCCCTGCATGACCTGGCATTGTTCCAACACTCTTCCCAAGAAACCAGCCCCTGTTTCCACCTCTCATAGATGACTGCTTTCTGCCTGAGGTGTCCCAGCAGATCTTTGCTCATCCATGTTCAGAAAGGTAATCTTACTATGATGGAATTGTGGCTGTCATCATTGCAGATATTAGGGAGAATAAATGTAGGAGGTGAACGATGGTTGCCCTGAAGTTGGTGTGCCAATGTGAGCTTTGAACAGGATGTTAAGAGGAAAGTGTAGATGAATGCATGTTGCATTTATAAAATAGGTTTTATTCTAGTCTTTCAAAAGAACATCTCAAATAAGGCAGATTATACTCAGTTTTCTTCTTAAGGTTAGACCAGCTCATGGTGGAAGACCTTTGTTGTTGTAACAAAATCTTAAGTGATATTTTCTCTCTTTAAATATCTTTTTATTTTGGTGAAGATACCTCTTTATGGAAGTGGATCACAGTGGAAACGCATTCATTGAGAGGGACTGAGACTGCCAGAACTCATTTCATAAAGCTGTCATAGGCTAAACTCAAACCTAGGTCCCAGAGGGTCCCACTTAAGTGTTGACCTAAAAACAAATGTGCCAGTTGACTAGAGCATGTATTCTAAAGTTGCAGCAGAAGGGAATAAGCTTGACTGACTTCTGTCCCTGTAGAGTTTATATCTGCAAATGCAGAAGGAGAGGCAAAACATTTATTAGTCTTAAAATGATTCTAATTTTAATAACTGGTCTCTAAGTAGGAAGCTTTAAATTGAGCAATTCTTTAGACTTTTGTGCACTAAGGGGTGCATGTGTGCCTACGTGTATATGTATTGCTGCATTCCTGTAAAGTGCAAGTGCTTCTGAATAATAAGTATTGAGAATTCCCTCCTCTCCCTTTTCTTTCCTTCAGCATTGTACTTAAAGCAGAGTCAGACACTACCCTTATTTTAAAACAAACAGGTCTGTAAACTTTATGTGCAGCATTTAAATACTCATGTTAAGATTCAAACCCAGTGCCCACATTTCCCTGAGTGCTGTCAGTTTTACGAGATGAAACTGGGAGCTTGAGCTGAACAACTAATAGTATGTGATGTGCACATGCTGCCTTCCAACAAGTGTTTAATGATGTTGGGGTCATTTTGCAACAGTTAAGACAATTATTCCTTTTTCTGAACTGCTTACACCCTAGTGTTCTCTTAACTACTTTTATTAATCTTGCAAAATATCTTGGAAAGTGAAGTGGCAATGGAAGTTATTAGATCCAGAGCATTCAGCAATGGTTAAAATGCCATCAAATCTTTTTATTTAATTAGCATCCTTTCTTGGTATGTAAATTTGCAGACTACTCTTCTGTCTGCAAGAAGCTGCCCAAGTGGAAGTTTCCTCTTTTGAAAGTACCTTGTTAATTATAATTTGTCACGTAAGGATCACACTCGGTGTATAGGCAGGCCTTTTGCACAGCAAATGTATTTTTGCCTTCAGAATGTGGTTTTGATTTTTAAAAATTAATCTTGGTTTGCTCTGTAATATAATTCCCTTAAAAATAAACTCTGCCCTTTACCCCCGTCAAAGACATTTTTTTGTTTTGATCATGAGCCACAGCATGAGGAAGGCTTCCTGACATGGGTCATTTCCAGTTTCTGCTTTCAGGTCTATCTGTGTTTGAACGTTTGAAGGGCAGGGTGCAACAGTGTGGACCAAAGGGTGTAAGATGATGATGAGAGCCCTGACCTTTGTTGTGGGCAGTGAGAACGCCTGTGCTTTGTGCACAGTGGGAAATACAGGAATGGCCAGTGCCCACACCACTGTAGGGTGCTGAGAGAGGATTGAAAAATCATTTAAAGTGGAATCCCCCTCTTCCTCACCCCGTCCCCATCCTAATGTGAATTTAGTGTTAGCATATTTTAGTTTCTATCTCATCAAGTAGTTCTGTGTGATCCTAACCAATTGCAATGCTAAATAAAGTGGGTTCAGAGATACCATCTCTGTATTGCTGTAGACAAGAAGCCTACTCCTGGTTAGTCACTGATTTGGCTAAAGAGTGTAACATCATAAAAGGTACTTGCACAATCTCCTGTTGTTGTATGAGTTGGTCCTTGTTTTCTAAAATGACTTGTTTCACTCTTAGCTTGCTCAGATATCCAAAAAGAAAGATGAGACAGCCAAAGCAGAAAAGGGAAAAGTGGTGAAATGCTTGCATTCCTTTTGCTGGAATGTACGCAACCATTTTTTCTTCTGCATTTCACTTGTGCTGTGGTTCCCAAGGAAAAACAAAGTTAAGTGCCAGCTTGCTTTATTGGGGAAGACAGATTGTTTTATTTCTGTCTTTTGAAGGAAGCTTTTAGTAAAGTGGGCAAAAAGTCAGGAGTGGTTAAAGCTACTTTACTCCTCTTCAGAGGAGGAAAAGTTATAGGTTTGGCATTATCTCACTCTGTGCTGGACATTTGTAGAACTCAGGTAGGGCAGTGAGCTGTGCAGCATCTCGTCCATAGGACATGGTGACAAGGCTACACATTTCTTCCAGTTTAGAAACTTCAGCGGGAGTCAGGACTGCTGCTCTGAGACTAGAGCTATCCTGCTATCTTCAAAATGCTTGTTATAACAGACAAATCTTGCCTTGTGTTCTGTTTAGGTTTTACACTGGTTAGTTTCCAGTTTTCCATGATCTGGCAAACACGAAACTTTATTGGGTTTGTCTTAAGGCATATACAAGTATAAAGCATGTGTAGCATTTTGACCCAGGGTATAATCTTTCCAGGGCTTTGTTTGTGTCAAATAATGTGGTGATGGAGTATTGGAGTGGGTTGTAAAATTGAGATTAATTTCATGTTTATGTAAATCAAATTTGTTACTCTCTTAATTCTGGTAATTTCCTGTGAAACGCTGTAGTTAACAGTGAAAAGAAGTTCCTGCGCACTCATTGATTTGATTTTTCTTTTCATTGAAAACTAATTGCATAGGTGGTTTATCCTTTTTTACAATGATAAAAGCAGCTTCAACAGCTCTGATAAAATTGAGGAACCTAACACTGAAGCAAGCAAGAATTACTTGAGTGAGAAATGGAGCTGCATTTGTGGGGGTAGAAGGGAAATTCCCCTTTCATCAAGATTAGAAAACAGAATAAGGAAAAAACGTGCCTTTGCTTATTTAGCAATAAAATCTACAGTGTGCTGCAGGCTCATGCCAAATATGTTGCTTCTCATCATTACCACAAGAACCTATCTTGATTTTTTTTCTTTCTTTTTAAAGATTCTCTTAGATGTCTGATGTCATGTTCTTGATTTTCTTTCAGACCCTAACTGTAAACTAGAAGACAAGACAGAAGATGGAGAAGTGTTAGACTGCAAGAAAAGGACAGATGAAGGGGAGGAGTTAGAAGAAGAAGTTGTGCACAGCTGTGACAGCTGCCTCCAGGTGTTTGAGTCACTGAGTGATATCACAGAACACAAGATTAATCAATGTCAACTGACAGGTAAACAATACTTATCACTTTGTGGCTTCTTGCACTGTTCTGTTTCTGATTCTCATCCTCTGCTTCTGGTCTCCCTCCTTCTTTCTCAGTTATTTTACTCCTGCTTTTGAACGCTTGGGTGAGACCTTTATAAACAGATTCTGGGACAGGATTTTACTGTAAATGGGGCACTATAAATTTCCTTTATAACAAAGAATAAATGGATAATTACTGCATTGCCTCTGTATTTTAAGCATTTATTAGCTGTCTGTGCCTGGATGCTGCGTGTATTTTCTAGATTCATACTGTACAGTTTTCTGTACTTTGCTTAAACATGTTTTTTCCTAAATCACTTGTGAACACAGAGGGTATTTGTAAGTGGGATTTAAGTTCAGCTGCGTAATGAACGAATTTACACAGTGTTATGTTGGAGATCTGGACTGGATATTACATTAGTCTAATCTGTTAACCACAAATGACTGTCTAGTAATTGGTAACTGAAAGTTGAGAGGAATTAAGTAAATTGTTAGAGGGAAAAGAAAATCCCAACTTAAGGGGCAGAACTGAGTGATGATCAGATACTACTGAGTTGAGCAAAGCTGGGTGAGTGGACCTGTAGCAAACCTGGGTTCCTGTTTGAAATGGTTGTAGAAATACTTTTGTCATTTAGATTTAGTTGGTCTTTTGATAGTATTCACTGTAGGTCCAAACACACTATCAAAAAGAAAGGTATTTTTATTTTTTATTAGGTGGTACTTTTCTTTTAGCCTCTGCAGTGTAAAAAGTATTTATTGTGTAGTGCAGTTATGTTAAAAGCCTTTCTATATTATGACTTTGTAAACAAGGAAAGGCATCCATCCCATTTGGGAATGCTTTTAGAAAGTGTATGTGTACTCATGTTTGGAGAGTTTTCTGTGTTGTTCTTGGTTCCAGTAGATCCATAGGCTAAGTCCTGGCAGGATGACATAAAAGTCAAGTACCATTACTGCACTTGAGGATGAACTTTGAAAAGAAGGTGAGCAGAAGAGGAATAAGTAGGCAGGAGCAGAAGGAAAGTTGAGGAAGTAATGTGAGTTTGTCAAATGTTTTTAATCCTGACTTCAAATTGTGGAAGATGAAAATCTGCTGCAGCAGGAACCTTTCATTTAAAAATTGCTTTGTCTTGGCTGTAAATTTTTTTTTTTTTTTTAAGTCCAGAAAATCAGTTCTGACATTTCCTAATCACTCCTACAGGCTTGTACAACCTATTTGTCTTTATGGCTTATGGTTTCTGGCAGTAGGATATTCTTACTTCCCCCTTTACTGCCTCAGATCTCATTTATTCATCTCTGTTAGGGATGAATATTTTTGTTTAGTTAGTTGCTGGGCCTCTCTCCCCTCTTCTACCAAGTTGTTTATCTACTTTAAAGCTGCAAGCAGAAGGCACTGAACAGTGCTTGCACTAGTGGGTTGAGAAACTAAAGAAAAGCAGGTGAGGGGAGCTGTAAATAGCAAGAGTCCTGGAGCACTGCTCTTGCTGAGAGTTGCTAAATGAGACTGAAAACACAAGTATTCTGGATTAGTCAATTTGCCTGTATAGGAGTGAATACATATATGATGTCAGATGATGGAAGAATGGAAAATGAATCTTAAAGGAAATTGTTAACGTTCCTAAAAATGCCTTTGCCTGTCTTTCAAGGATGCCTATGATAGTGAATTGGTAGAGATCGGATCTTTTGAAAGCTAGTAAGTGAACAAAAACCTAAACTGCACATCCTTCTGTACTACGAAGTTGACAAAAAGTCAGCTGTCTTCTGTTTCTAAATTTAAATGACAAAAATACACTCTTGATAAAGAAGTCTGAATGCAGTGTCCGGAGTTAAGGATTTCTTCTTTCTCCAGAAAAAAAAATGCTGAACAAATGGTTAGTGAGGTGAATTCAATGCAGGGTCCTAAACTGCATGTACAGCCTTAAGGATACAACATTTAGGAAAACATAATTGGCTTAAATTATCTTCAGTTAATAAGTGACAAATATTATACAAGCAGCTTACCTTTCTCTTCTGAAGCACAGTGTATATTTGACAAAAATAAAGATTGCTTTTAGCATTTTAGGCAAGCTCCCTGCACTCTTTACCTTTCTCTTGGACATCCACCGGTGCCTTCGGGTGCTGTGTTCAGATTCGAAGTTTTCAGAAAAAGTGTTACTGTGGAGGGGTGGTTGCACTTCCTTTTCCATCACAATCTTCTGACACAACAGGGTGTTACGTAATTGCTCTGGTTGTCTTCTTTTGAAGGAGTCCCAGTTAAACTAGTAGATGCCTCAAGGTATTTGTCTTGTCACTACGTTGTTAATGAAATGCAAGAAGTTTACTGAAATTGAATTGTAATTGAACTGTACTCTGTTGGTTGGGACAACAACTGTGTCCTCTCTGGAGGAGAGCAGATTGCATCATCTGTCTTGATGGATGATCTTTCCAATCTGGGCATCATCTCAAGTACTGAAGAATCACCTGAGTTATCTGTTACGTAAAAATGCCAGAGCTCTCAGCCTCTGAAGTTCCCATTTAAGTTCGGAAACCCTCCAACACTGATTTTTCAGATGACTAAGCCAGCTGCACTTTATCTGGATTTTACTGAGCTTTGGAGGCGCTCTGTAAGATTCATAGGGAGTGTCACTGTAGGTTCTCGAATGGACACAGGAGCTTCTAGTTCTTGCATTTGAAAATGTTAGTTGTGTTCTCCTGACACTTTGAAAGTTTGTGGAAGAAGTAAAATTACTTTATTGAATCTTCATTCTGCACTCTCAACCACAGACAGGAGTAGAGAGAATGGAGCTGGTTTATTAAACAGTGATCCCAATCTCTCAAAGTGTCAGTCACCCCCACCTATTCAGAGGATAGTGGAAGATGAAAATTACTTACAAGTCTCTGAGATTTATCCCTTAGGATCTTGAATAGCTGTTCTCTTGCAAATTTTTTCAAAGGAGAAGAAAAAAGTTCCCCCCAACTGATTCTTACCTGTAATCTGTTGTTTGAATTGAACTCATGTTCTTTTTCTGGAGGAGGGCATAGCTGCTCTTTTATCCTAACATGTGCGCTATTGATCTTTTCAGTTTTGGTCTGATCCAATATCCATTGAAGTCAATGAAAAGATTCCCATTGACTTCAACAGGGGATGGAACAAGCCCTTCATGAGCTATTTAGTAATAATTTTTACTCTCGTCTGAAATTCTTGTACTGAAGCATTCTCTGAAAAGGTGATGATTTATTTATGTTAATTGCTGACAATTCCTGTGATGTTTGTGGAACACAGATAATGGATAAACTGGGGAAAAAGTCCCAAAAAAATTCTTTGCAGTACTTGTAACCATGGACAAATAAGATGGCTGAACCATATTCATTTAGTCATTACAAAAGATTAGCAATAAAAATATGGATTTAATAGTGTTTCTCTCTGCTATTAATGCCTTTCTCCATCCTTCTTGCAGCATTTCCATTTAATAACTCATGAGCCACTTGCACATTGTCATCGTCGAAGTTGTGTATATAAATAAAGGATCCAATTAGCATGGCTATGAACCTGATGTCCTTCTAGTATGTGTCAGTTTGGTTCTCACTGTAGGAACATGCATGTAAGATCATATGTGGTACACTACTGATAAAATGCTCAACTGCACCTTCTCTCTTTTGGCTGCCAACAGGATAAGAAACTTAACCTTTTGCAGTGCCACTATATATACTTTTGGAGGGGCACAATTTGTCACTTTGCCTAATCTTCTTGTGCCTGATTTATAACCTCTTCTCACTGCACTGTGCTTTGTGCTGTTTATTTCACCTTTCAGGCCTCAGGGGTCATAGTCTATGAAGTCTCTCTTGTAGACACGAGAATTGCCTTTCTACTGACTCTGTGTTCAGAGGCATTCACCTCAACCTTGGTTTTCTTGAAGATCCTGTAGATCCATTTGGCATCAGAACTGTCAGTCATAACCAGAGTACTACTAGAAAAAGGAATGTACTATGGTGCTGCCTCGCTTGCAGTCAAACGTGACAGTCCAGTTGGCTGAGTTGTTGAGTATCTCAACAGTAATGGACACACTGGTCTACAAGACTGCCATCCTCCACATGAATGTCAGCAGACCTAGTGTGTGTTACAAGACTTCCTTAGTAGGTCCATTGTAAAACTTGTCTGAAAGCAGGCTACTGAATCATATGTCATCCTAGCTTCAAGGCTAAGAGTATTATAAAGTAAAAGATGTGAGATATTTCTCCATTGGGGATATTTATTTTACCTTAAGGTGATTAGGTAGACTTAGTTTCATACTTTGGACTCTAGCTTAGTGTTAGAGTTTTGACAGGTTGAGTAAATGTGTCAGGTAGAGCTGAGAGCCCTTACTGTTACCTCCCTAGTTGTTTCTGATGTTGAAAAGGGTACTGGCTATAGCTGTGTGTCCACTGCCGATGAGGAGATGCAGTCCTGCTCTCTGGCCCTGCTCAGAGGGCTCCTCTTGCATGCCATCTGAAAACAGCTCCACCAGATGGAGGACCAGTTGTTCTGAGTGCTGTTCTCTATCAGCACTGGTTGATCATTAGGCTAGGAACTTCTAGCTCAGTCAGTATTTCTGTGTTTCCAATTATGTACAAAATTATTTTTTATTAATAAATAAATAAATAAATAAATAAATTGTATTAATTTATCAATCCTGTATGGTTGAGAAACACCTTCTTTTATGTGTAGAAACAAGTGATTGTGCTACCTAACAGCTTCACACACAGCATCCACCACCAGTGGTCATGGACTTACGAAATGGAACGTCATAGAGATTGCACTGTGATAGTTTCCTTCGCTTGCGTCTTCTTCTCTGTCACAGTGTCCAGGAGTCTTTCATCTTTCTGAGTGAGTTGGTAATGCCGGGACCATCTCCTTCACTATAAGAATTGAAAACTTGAAAACAAGGGGATTTTGTCCCAAAGGATGTATGCTGTCCACAGGGAGACTACAAGATAAATCTTGTGAGCACTTGGTGTTTTCATGCTTTGATATCCTAGCTAGATTAGCTCTTCCTGCTAGCAAAACAGTCTTGGAGCTGGCCAAATATGTTACAGATCTTACCATTGTCTTTTGCAGTTTCCACTATCTGTGTAAAGAGAATGACAGAGTCTTAAGGGTTGGATGGGACCTTGAAAGATGATCTAGTCCAACTCCCCTGCCAGAGCAGGACCATCTAGAGTAGGTCACACAGGGACGTATCCAGGTGGGTTTTGAAACCCTCTCCACAACCCATCTGGGCAGCTTGTTCCAGTGCTCCATTATCCTCACAGTGAGGAAGTTTTTCCTTCTGAAGATACATGACACAGTCCTTGGTCATTTCTGTACTACAGAGAAAAATCTGAGCTTGATAAAAGTGCTTCTGAGGACAAGGACCCTAAGAAGTTTAATCTGTGATGCACCAAAAGCATATTCATCTGGCTCGTTGCAGTTAGTGGCACACTGCCAAGCACTGTTTGCCAAATACAGTTACTTCACTTGAGATAGTCACCCTGTTTCTCTTGACAATTCCTGCACCAAGGACCGCATATGGATTTTACATTAAACAGTCACTGAATGAAAGGCAAACAGTGCTTGGAGTAGGGACTTGAGCTTAGGCCTCTCTTTTTCCTTAGAGGGCTTCCCAGATGCTCTGCTACAGAGACATGCTTCTACTTTTCCATTTGCTTTGTACCACAAAATTCTGAGCTCTACACAGTGACATTCTGTTTGACTGAGATAGTGGAAAGCAGACCATGTCCTCCTGTCTCAGCCAACAGATACGATACTTCAGCGCGCTTCTTTGAATTTGCAAGTTGTGGACTCATATGCTTTCAGAATGACAAGGTCCAGGACACATATCTACAACTCCAAATTCTTTATATTTGGGGAAAAGGGGGAATAGGGTGGTAACTGCAGGCTCGATCTCCAAAGATCGTGATTTTGAATTCAGAGAGGAGTGTAAAGCCTGTCAGTGGACTTGGATGCAAGATCTATGTACATTACAGAATGGCTGAAACCTGCTGAAATGGTAGAAATTTGGAGAATCTGCCATACAGAACTTAATTTCATATGCAAAACACTATTGTCTTAGGGAGGGTAGATGAAGGTCTTGGTAATTGTATTCATAGACTTTCCTATCAAAATTCTATATAAATACTGCTTTTGTAGATAGCTTGGTACTGCTTTTATGTGGAGGGAACTTGTATATACTGGAGCTGAAAATTGTAGAAGTAGGCTGCACAGCCTTCTTGCTGTTCTTCAAAAGCCCTATGCTTATCTTGAGAAACAGAAGATCCACGATGAACAGCCAACATGGGCAAGGAGGCATAAACTCCTTCTTTTGCTTGGAAATCATTATTTTCTGCTCTTGAGATTGTTAATCAGTCATAAAACCAGTAGATCTTCACCTCCTGGTTGTTGTAAAGGCAGCCTGATGCACTCCTTGAGTCAACACCCTCTTGTAAGTGAAAGCAGCTGATATCTATATCATAGATTCATAAAATTGTTTGGAAAAGACCTTTAAGATAATAAAGTCCGACCACTAACCTTACACTGCCAAGTCCAATACTCTGAACCATGTCCCTCAATAGAACTGTTATTTTTGACTTGGGGTACCCCCTTAATAAATTTGTTCATGAGCATTAATTGTAAATGCCAGAATTCTTGTTCTGTTTAGAAGTGGGAGAGGAAGCAAGTGGTCATGTCTTGTAACTGCTTTTTGTTTGTCATCCATTGGGATTTTTTTCCTATTTTCCTCTTAACCCTAGCTTGTTTTTCCATCACTAAAAAAAGCAGATGATCCTTTAAGCACATATTAGCGAGTATGGCTTCGATTGGCTTATTTTCTGTATGTGTCCACCAAGGGCTTTACAATGTGTGGTCCTGAACTCCCAACAGCGAGTGCAGGAAACGAATCAGAGCCTCTGAGTACCATGGAGAGAGGCTGCTGCAGCAGCTGCCACATCTACTTCTTGGTACAACCATCTCTCAGCTGTCTTGTGCATTTCAGTAACGTAGCACCAGCTATGGGGCTCTTAGGGCTTGTCTTGCAGCAATCCACGCCTTGCTGGGCAAATGGAGTATGGTGGCAGCAGAATTTGAACGACATACTGTTTCATATACAAAGTATCTGCTCCTGTCTGGAACATGAATGCAATCATGCTAGCATTTGGGCATCACACGTTCAAACCATGCTTTTTATCACTTCTGCTCAAAGCTCCTCAGTACGTAGTCTTTCACTGAAGATAAGGAGTGAATATTGAGGACAGGAGTACACTGTTTTGCAGGTTAAAGGCCCCACGCGCCTGTCACCCAGAGTCTGTGTTTCAGCATGTACTCAGAGGTTCATGTAAGCGCTATACCTTACTTCAGTGTCTTCTTCTCAAGCCGTGCTCAGCAGTAGGACTTATGGTCAAAGTCCTAACCTATAGCAGTGGACATGTCAATGGAGTGGGTTTTTGGCATAGGACTGTGGAAGCATCAGTTAAGACATACCTGACAGACTATTGTGGGTGAATGCAATAGCATTAGGCTCTGGGAGGGACAACAGTAACATTCTAAATAGTTCCTCTTCTGGTTTTGGTATTTTGTGGTTACCAAGCTAGCTCTACATCATTGTCCCATTCTCCAAGGACTGACTTGCACAGCTCCCTAGCTTTTTCAGACTTAGTTCAAGTGCTTCCCTGTCACTCTAGAAAATCAACTTTGGCTAGATCCAGAACTTTGCTTTATTACATTGACAGTCTGTTGCTCCATTTATTTATAGCCAGTGCTGGGTGTTCTAAAGGTCAAGCCATTTCCTCACAGAGCATTTCCAAATGGACAGTGCAGGGTATCTCTCTGTGTTACCGTTTGGCTACTGTGTCTTTCCCATTGAATATTGATTTCACTCTCTCAGTGCCCGAGTGACATCTCTCGCCTGCTTCAGAAGAGGGTCCAGTTTCTGAGATCTGCCAGGTGATGACATGAGGTAATCCACTGACCTTTATCAGGCATTGTGTGGAGGACATAACTACCAGAGCTCATTCCAGTGTTGGGAGAGCAGTACTATAATCACTATTTGATGTATGCAGTTGAAATTCCTAATTCTCATTGTCCAAGGAAGACAGTTGCCTGCGGGGGAGAGAAGGGAGGGGGCAAGGGGAATCATCAACACTGGCACATATGTGAAGAAGAAAAAATAGTCATTACTTACCCTATGATAACTATGCTGCTTCCAATTACTGTTGTAATCAATACGAATCCTGTGGCCAAGCTTGTCTTGCTTTTCACAGTCCTCGATAATACAGACTTTGAATTGTAAAGCTGCTGCTGATACAGGGTCATAGCTACTCTGACCTTTACTCAGTACAATGGGAATTCATGTGTATGATTCTAATAGACACACTATTAAAAATAAAATAATGATTGTCTTGCATGTGTGCACGTATATACACCTACAGTTCGTATTGACTGCAGGGTTTCAAACAATCGGTTGCTGTAGAGCATAAATACCTGTTGTTTATTCTGTGCTTCTACTTTACTGGAATATTTATAATGTATTGTCAGTGTATTACAAAATGGGTCTTGTTGCCATGACAAATTAGTCTTTTTAAGTGGTGAATTTCCTGCAACTTCTAAAATAATTTTCTTGAAATACTTGCTGTTTTTATTATTGGTGCTTGCTTTAATTACCCTTTAGAAATGAACAGAATGAGAGGTACAACAGATTATCATTACTTATATGTTCAGCAGTTAAATTCATGGCTTGAAAGCCAAATGTAGCAAAATGCCCCACAGCTCTTTAACACTTTGCTTAATACAGTTGTACGAGAACCTTAATTCATGTTTATACAATCAGCTGTAGAGTGTTAAGACTTCTGAATGGTGTGGTAGTTCACTGACACATGACCTATATGGGCTTAGTTTATCCTCTCAAGCAGCATCTGGAGGGTATAAAAACCCCACTTTTTATGAAAAAAAAGAAAAAAAGATTTTTTTGGAGGAGGAAGATCCTTAAAGACATTTCAGGCCCTACCCGTTTCTTGGCCTAATAACCTGTCTCAGATGGTAGTAAAATCACTCCCACTTCCATACTGTGACTCTGTTAGTTAGAGGGAATCAGATTAAGACAAAATGCATCTTAATTCACCCAGCGTGTTCTGAGCTGTATCTTGTGCTTTTTAAGAGAAATACCTATTGTATTGAAAACTCTGTTGTGGAAATCCAGTGTGATATTCAGATAGAAATTTAGCCCTGGCACAGGTTGCCGTGTCTATGGAAAACACTGGAACCTGCAGTCCGTTTTACTAAAGCTCCTCTGCTTTTTACATGACACCAGATATACCATTAATTCCAACTGTTCTTCCAAAATGACTGATAGCTGAGGCAAACTCTTTCTTAATGTGAACCTTAATATTCCTAATTTTATATCCCTGTACTTGTACTGAGAGGTCATAGTCCTCAGCTGGGGATATCATTCGGGAATGCTGCCGTGTAACTGAGATCTATGACCTCTTAATAAGCATCAGGAGAAAGAGATGGGGATCATTCTATGATATGCCCTGGGGGTACTTTGCCTTCAAGAAGGCAAGCTGGAACTGTTCAACTTTTTTCTTTCTTTAAGTTTTTTACCTTCAGGGTCAAATTGATCGATTTGGAGATGATTATTCCATAATCTCTGAATTTTTCTCTTCTACACTGCAATGGGAACTCCTTGAAGTTTAAAGGGGTTATGTCTCCTGTGTGCACTGTGGAGTGAACCCAAGGAGTTTATGGGGACAGCAGTTCTCTTAGCGTAGTTAGTGTAATAGTAGGAAAGTTTGGAACTAAAATACCAGGAGGACTGTGGACAGAAAAGGGTAAATTTGCTGTTAACTTTGTCTGACTAATTTCTATCGATGGATGCTACCTTTGGGATTTATTTTGTTGGGAGAAAGTTGGATTTTCTCATAAATGTGGATGAATTAAAGATGGGGTAGAACTGGGAGTCATTGTGATGAATTGAAACAAACAAGATGAACTAGCAGTGGACTTCTAGAAAACTCCAACTTGACAAAGATTATTTGATATAGATTTAACAATGACATGAAATGCTGAAATTTTATCTATGAATTTGTGATTTAGATTTACTCTTAGCAATGTTGTCAAAATCATGTTAAGTTTATACGTGTACAAGTAAAGTGATTTAATATTTTTGTCTGCGATATTTCTGAAGCACGTAAAATACAGTAAGTTATTTTGCCTGTATGTAAACGAGGAAAGCATGCTTTCAGGACAGGGAATGAACCATAGTGCTTCAAAATGTCTTTTGAAATAGAACTCTATGTAAGAAAGTGTCATGAATTGGCATTTGGTTGATACATATAATAAATGGGAATCATCTCAGATTTCATAAAAATACCTGTCACTGGTTTATTATCTCCCTCATCGTGACCAAAACCGGTGTCTCTCATTTGTTTTACTGCCGGATCGCAGCAGGAAGTGTAGTCTAATGACTGAAGGAAGGTTCGTGACTCATGCGGGGGAGGCTGGAGAAGGGTCAAGTTTTTCAAGTACTTTGCAAACCTTTTACCATCTGTAAAAGCAAAGCATAGGAAGATGAAACGGCAGTTGTTAATTTACCTTTCTCTGACAAATGCAGGCTTCAGTATGAGTGCATAACACATCAGTTTTACTGTGAACACATTAATTAACATCAATAATTTTTTCATATATGTGCATTTATCTCTTATTACTATTAGCTGACTTCAGTACCTGGCCATAAGTGATGCTTAGGTTTTTGTGAAACACTGAGCATGTTTGATCTTTCCTGTAAATTCAGTTTCTAAGCAACACTTCCTTTGTCCTGAACTATTTTGATATGTCAATAATCATAGGTTTCTGTATGATTCTAATTATTATGCTAAACTGCATTTGAAATACTTAAAACTGTTTTAATATTTGCTTTTCCTGTCATATTTTGATTGGAATATTTTGCATTACAGGACAATCTTTCCTTCACTAGGCACCTGTGTAGCCTGACTGGAGAATTGTTTCAATTTATGTCCATCAATTGTTGACTGTAATCTTTACTTTGCTGAAACCAATGGAAATGTCATTATTATGTTCGTGGAGGGCAGGTTTTCCACTAGTGAGTTCAAATTCTTATTTGATTGTATTAGTGGTCTCAGGATTCTTCTCTGTGGCACTCAGATCTCTGCCTTTCCAACACTCTACCATGTCAAAATAGTCAGTGCTTAACAAACTTATTTTCAAATAGCACTTGACAAACAACTGACAGGCTGATATTAATCCTATAGTTGCAGAGAGTTTTCCATGGCAAGTTAGTTTGAAAGCAGAAAGGAAAGCTTCCCCTTGTCTGCCATGATACAAGGTACTCTTAAAAGCCATGGCTGAGAAAATGGAAGAATACCATTTATCTTATTAAAATTAGATTCTACTTCTTTTTGGCCCTCTCCACTTGTCATTTTCCCTTGTTATTTGGTATGCTTATTCTTGCTACAGAGGCTCTACTCTTCTGTCTTTGCTGTCTTTATACTTTCCATTCTCTTACTGAGAGTTTCTAGAGGTATGCTTTTATTTCTGTTGCCTTTACCACTGTCAGCAGGTCAAGTATCCCTGCAGTTCTCCCTTTGACTGGGAAGGGTGGAGGTGATTTTCTCCAGTGCTGCAGTATCCCACTGCTTCTCTTCTTGCCTGTTCTCCCTCCTTTTACACTCTCCACTGTTTGTGTCTCTTCCCTTTTTGCCTCTAGGATATCTTGAATAGTGCTACTCTTCCTATTGGGCACTTCAGCAGTAGCAGACTGAAACTCATTCAGTATATTTTGTTTCATTCTGCAGTCTGCTGGACTTGATGCTTTTTATAGGAACTAAGAAATATAGATGCAATCTGAGGTCTACAACCTATCTTGTTATTTGCACAATCATCCATTGCAACAGCTTCCTAGATTTGATAACTTTTTGATCATTTTTTATAAATGTTCCAACTTCTGTGTAATGTTTCTTTAGCAATATACCATAGTGGATACCACTGAAAGTACCACAAGGTGTTCCCAAGTGGTAGGAATTTTTACCTCACATAGCATGGGGCAAAAGAATGTTTGGTATTCCACAGAGCATATGTTTTTTGTCATCTCAATGCAGGCATAGCTGGCCTTGATTTATTGCTGAGGGTGAGTTTGTGTATACTGAGTTGGCTTCACGAGAGGTTTATAGACTTTTCTATTGCATTTCAGTTATTGGACAGTGCCTGAAGTGCTTAAAAATTACTTGTGCAGTTCTCCTCTATGGGCATGGAAAGAGGACCGATAAAAATTAAAGGCTAAATTCTACCTATTGCAAAATTCATAGGGTTGGAAATGAAATGAAAGATAATCTCTGTGTGCTGTGGATCCCACAGAATTTTGATACAATGTTTTGGAAACCGCACTTCAGTCAGTGGATCTGATGCTGTGAGGGTGGTGAAAGGGGCTACCAGATGCAGCTGATTAATAAATACATGTTCACTGTGTCAGTATTGTTCTTTGCATGTGGGGCAAACCTTATATTTTATATGCCTGTAAGAACTGCACAATGACTTTCATTCTCTACGCTCCAAATCTTTTTTATAACTATTTATCTACAATACCATGAAATGTAGCCAGCTTTACAGAAGACAGCAGCTAAGACCCAAGGGACTTAGTAGGGGGAGACAGGAAACTCTGGCCAAGAATAATGTGGCAAACCTCCTGCTCTTCTGAAAAATACCACAGGATCTCTACTGTCCACAAAAAGCAGATTGCACTGCAAGTTTTAAAATGTGAATGAGTGTGTTATTCCACACATGCATTGCCAAAAAATGGCTGATGCTTTGTTTTTCAGGTGAGTAGTACTCGTGGGAGTTCTGTGTTTCAAGACAGTATGACTCTTCTTTGTCACTCCTTCATTTCAGAGGTAACTGACAGCGCAAGCTCTTTTGCCATACACAGAGGGAAGCTGGCTCTGATAACCCAGCCATAACTGTAGAAACTGTTCCACATACAAGGGCTGTCAGTCCCACATGATTCTGCATCATGGGGTTGAGGAAGTTGCTCAGCATAGTGTTTAACCCTAAAGTCGTATCCTGGCCCTCCCTTTCCTCCTTAAGTCTCTTCTATGAGAGCTCTAGCACAATATTTTGACTGGTGAGCCCAGAGGGTTGACTGTGTGGCAGACGCTTAAGGTAATTATGGGCTTACTTATACATTTTACTGTCAATTTACGTAATTTTTGATAGAGGGCGTAATGTATGCTTTCTAATGCACACTCGTTGAGGCTTGGGGTTCTGCCTCTTATTAGATAGCTTAAAAATCAAGCCATGTGTTGTAACAGACCCCAGTACAATTGCCATAAAATGCATGCAACATTCCTCCCTTCTATAACATTCTACGATGTGCAAGTACAGGATGCTCTGTGGAAGAAAAGTTTGGATTGGAAGTCTTTTACTGTAATAGGTGGAATGTGTTTACTAAACTGTGGAAGCTATTAGGAGTACAGGAAGCTTCCATCAGCCAAGTGTAGTAAATGTGGTTTGCAATCCAAATGTTATTTGCATATTTTGTAGGCTTAACAACTATTCTCCTAACAATATATAGCTTTATTAGAATTAAATGTCTGCTTCTGAGGAGGGGGAGATGGGAAAAGCAGATAATGACACCTTTTAGAAACAAATGCGAAAGAGAAGTAATCATTTTGCTGTTGACCAAGTTTTGATTATACTTTGTAATTGAATTTGGTGACACTGGAACTGAAGAAATTTTATTTTCAGTGTACAAGTGGTTCTTAACATTTCCTCTACCCCGATGGAAGTTGTGGTTTTCTGTATGGTTAAGACACAAATTTTTCAGCAAGCATCTTTTTCTATGAAAACATGTTACAACTTTTGACTGGCTCTAAGTTGTTCATTATAGTGTCCTCTTCCTCCTTCGTTCTTATATACTGCTTAAAATGCTGGGGGAAATATTCTTCTTTCTTACTTCTTCTCAAAGCAGGTAAATGAGATTGAAAGAAGAGTCCTTGTGAGTTAATTAGATTGCATAGCTTTAGAGACACAGCAACAACATAGAACACTTTAGTTGACATTTGTATAATAGTGTTTGCCTGTAAAGGTGTTGTATGTTAAAATTCCAATGTAATTATGTCATGTTGCAATTAAAAATATGCTTTGCAATTGGCATTTTTGCAGGCATTTTGTCTATAAGAAACATAGTCCTTTTTTTGTTTTAAGAAAACTCAAGAAACTGTACATTATCTCCTGGATCCAAAAAGTACCTATTTTTGTACATGGATAGCTAGCCTATACCGATGAAATATTTCTAAATAACATGTATAATGTCATAGCATTTTATGTGTAAAGACTGTCCCATTCTCCTTTTACAGACCTTACGAGCATAATTAGGCATACCATATTTTAAGAAACACTAAGCCCATCTGAGAAAAATGCCTGCAGGATCTCATACTTCTCCCTGTTTGGTTTTTTTTTTTTTAAAAAAACCCAAAATATAGAGCTGGCTCAGATTTATGTAGTTCATTTGAAGTTCATGCAGTGAGCAGATTAATCATTCAGAGATGGTTAACTAAATAAAATTACCTTAAAATTTGCAACTCTAAAACTCATAAAATAAGTCTTCATATGTTCTTTGGCATGATTCTTCTGTACCTAGTCTGCACTTTTCTGTAAGCTACAGTAGGAAGGAGGAATGAATATAATTCCTGTTTCCAATCTAAGGAACACTTGGTGACTTGTTTCCTCCCTGATATTTAAAATTAAACCCACTAAGCCTGCGTTCTTAGCATTACCAGAAATACTGATGCATTCTCTGAGGAAGCGTAAAGAAATTTTTCCCAGATTGAAAGCCAGTAAACTTGAGACTAGAATTTACCTTTACAGGTAAAGGTAAGTAATTTCGCAGAATATTAACCTTCTCTGCATTGCCTCATTATTCCAGGCCTTGTCTTTCTAACTTCTTGTCTTTCCTCCCCACTTCTTATTTATTTTTTAAATTTCTTTCATTCTTCCTTTCTGTATTACATTTGCTGGAATACTGAAGACTTTTGTGCTGGTAGAAAGGGAGATGATACTATGTCTTCGATCTTCTGTTTTTTAAAAATCATTTATGAGTAGTAAAACTCCAAACAGCAACAACTAACGTTTCTCACTTTCAGGACTTCTTTTTATTATGGTTATTTGCCTGTGCTTTCAGATGATTCATAAATGAAAGAGCAGTCATGGTTACTCAATGCAGATTTGAGGAAGAAACTGGGAAAATTATTCTGCTTGATTGCCAACAAGAAAATTAATGTCAGCCTCCCTCATGAAAAAAACAGATTTCTAGTCCACTCACTTCTTCCATTTTTAAGTCATGAGTAGAGTTTAAGCTGTTTAAAATTACTGATCCTGAAAAGCCAGCCTACATGAAAGAGGTTCAGAGAGTGCATGGTTGAAAGTGGAGGGGTCCAGGTGAAAGTAGATGAGTTAGACAAATTACCATCACTTTTCGTAAGTAATTGCTTGCAGTTACAATCCCCTGTTTCATATAGATAATTAGTAACTTCAGTGTTTTCATCTGGAGAAAGGCATACAGCTTCTTTTTTAAAATAATTTTGAAGTTCCATTTTGCAATGACTAGTAAAGAAATACTGAGCGTGTTTCTCTTAAATCTTGTCTGTCTTGGGTTTAACTCCCAGTATGACAGTACCTTTTTGCCTTAGGTCTTTGATGTATTTATTCTCACAGTGTCTCAAAAAGGTTAGGAAGATCTAAGGGTGCTTAAAAAATAAATTAAAAAATGAACTTCATCACTTAAGGTGAGATCTACGTGCTTGCATCCAAAGTTGTGATCTTGAAACACTCTGCTCGGCTGTTACCTCCCCTAAAAGACATCTTTCTAGCACACTAAATGGTCTCTTGTCTTGGCCTGAGCCCAGAAGTTCCACTGTTTTCTCTAAGTTGAGGAAACATAAAGAAATTATTTCCAGACTGAAAAGCAGGAAACTTCAGACAAGAATTTAACTTTACAGGCAAAGGTAAGTAATTTTACTGAACGTTAACATTCTCCAGATTGTTTTGTTCTTTTGACCATCCCACAATCTAATGCTTTACACTACTTCTTCCTGGCCATCAGTGAAGGAACCTTGCATGTGAGGTCAAATATATACCAGAGAATTCAGGAATGCTCCACTTCCAAATTTGGGGCATTAAGATGCACAGGTTATTTTAAAAGAAAAAAGTAATACACAGAAAAACATAATGATACTGCTACATTGCCTGTTCACATTGTTCTTAAATAGCATTGTGTGCAGGATATGTGGGAAAATGCTGCTGAAGATCCTCTGTTAGAGCTGAGAGGAGTGGAGGATGTGAAGACAAGCTTCTTTGTTCAGTGCTCTTGCATTTCTCACTATTCTTTGCCCTTTTCTCCTTGGCTTAGATGGAAGATAGAAATATATGGCATTCCAGGATGAAATTACTGGTACAAAGCAGATCTACTAATTTTATTAGAATCATAAGCTAACCTTTTCCTTATACTAGTTAGGCCAGTTAATACTGTTAGAGAAGCAAGTCACAGTTTGTGCATGTAGTGCCCATCACTCCCACAGTGGATTTCCATGTAGCTGCAATAGTACTGAACTGGTTTCCGTGTTATCCTTTTCCCATGACAGATGATACCATTGTATTCAGGATACGAAGCGAACCCTTGTGACTCTGAATTTAGACTCTGTGAAACCTGACTGGGAAATAAGATCTGGAGGTGTAAAACTTGTGCCAACAATGCTTTGCTACAAGGTTATATATTGATTTAAGCTAACAAACACTCTCAGAAAGTATTTTCTGGGAATCTTTCTTTATGAAAAGCATAGCAAGCTTTTAAACAAATTGCTATTATTTATAGAACTGTATTCAGAACTGTTCGTTTTATTTGAGATCTCAAATACCTATTTCTGCAACTCCAAGGTAAAGGATGAGGCTTTAAAGATTTGAGGACAACATCTGTTTTCTCTGTCAGTTTTGCGTATCTATATACCATATAAACTTGTTAAAATGATTTGAAAATAGGTATGCTTTGAAGTATACCAAACATTTATTTTACTGACCATAATATGCTACTGCACATTGAAATGGATTATGACTTGCAAATGGATCTCCAGTCTAAGTAATTTTGCAGATGTGTAAAATGTCCGCTGTGGAAGAAATGAAAGGATGGCAAATCATCTAAATATGATTGCTAAAATCTTTAATTGCTGAATAAATACTGTAATAGCTGGAAGGATACAGAGTTGCCCAAGACCAATGTTACTTTGTACTGAACACTAACAAAAACAGTCCTCTGTTCCTCCAACTTCCATATTGCTCCAGTTTAATTTATGAAACCTAAAAGATTTGAATATTGGTATGGATAAATGTGAACAAACAAAACAGTAAACAGGACTATATCTCTGAGCTTTTAAGTGATGCTGAAAGAAGAGCTAGCGTCTCAAATAAGGGAATAGAGCTCCAGATTTCAATATAGTCCCTTCAACATATTCACACAAAGATTAAGCTTTTTTCTTAAAAGCAGTGGTTGGGTTTCACTGTGGCAACCATCAGCTTTTTGTTTGCTGTTACTTATTGGTGTTTGCTAGAGCATGTGAAGAATTTATACCTGAGGAAAGGACCTTGTGCTCAGTGTAAAAAACAGATTAATTTGGGAACCTAAGCTGATATCTGTTTAGATGCTCATAGTTCATAATAGTGATGTCTGCTGAAGCACAGAAAAACCGAGCACAAGCAGATACTTGATGTTCAGAGCCCTGTATTGCAGAAGTTCCCCTGAATTTTGGATCTCAGTGCAAGAGCCCTTGCAGTAGTGAGCAGTAACTGTGTTATGTCTGTTTTGTATAACATAATGTCATGCAGAGATAGTTTAGTTCTCTAAGAAAGAGAGTTGTATTAAGTTTTGAATAAACAGCTTCGCAAGATGCTGCTTCCATTCCAGGGCTGGCAAGATCTCTAGTAATTTGGATATTTTATGTTTGCTTTAACACAGTATGGGTATACCAAGTCTGTGTGTTTGACTTGCAAAGGACAGAAATGTACTGGTTTCTACTTAACTTGGCTGTTGATGTTGTATGTTATCTGCATAGTGTGACAACCCTTTCATAGTCAACTCTTTGACATACGAATTCATGTAGAAAACAGTAGTTTCATACCTGTGTGCTCTGAAATTGGCAGGTGACTGAATCCAAGAGACACAGACTTTCAGCCACTGAAAGCAAAGGTGCGCTTAACTTCAAATGCATTGCTCAGCCTGTTGAATTTGTCTGTTCACTATAGGCCTGCCTTACAAGTTAGGGGAGTGTACAGGTAACTTTCTGAACAGGGGAAAAGAGTTCAGTCTGTTAGCAGTACTTCTGTGTGTCACACCCTCATTACAATGTGTTTCATTTTATATTCCATTTTTCCTTGTTAATTTGATCCTGTCAGTATTTAAAACCAGGTAATTTGATCCAGAAGTGATGTGAATCATCTATGGAGAATTGAAGTGTACAGAAATTTAACATGAAAGAGAGACCTGTCTTGCACCTGTTTTTCTGCACCAGTGTACAGTGACCCTAGAGAAGTTAAACAAGGAATTTTCTTTTGAAAGAGAAGGCAGAAATTCTGCATGATATTAAGGAGAAAAGAGCCTCAGGGAGGATCTTTCAATCACTGTGAGCTGACAAAATGCTCCAGAGCAGCACAGTCCACTTTTAGTGTCACGTTGAAGAATGGAGACACAGTTCAAGGGTGTGCTATTAGTATCGCCAGCCCAAACTTCAAGTGTACACGTGATGGAAAGGACCCTGCTCTAGACAGCTAGCTCAGCTGCTGAGTGGTAGTAACTTGAGAATACTAACAGGTTCGGTTTTTTATTTTCTTGAGATCTTATTAAAGATCAGGCTCAAAAAATTCTTGAAGAGATTTGAATCATTGATTTATTTATCATTATTTTTAAGCTGGGGCACACTGACTGTTTTTTAAATATAGAAAATGAAAACAAAAGAGTATAACCTGGTGAAGTATGGGCACTGCTGCCATCTTTATTATTATCTTGTGCCTCACTCAAGTGGTGTTCACGGTTACCTGGACTACTATCAGACTTATGCCTTGAGGACATCTACAGTGCTCATGAGACAGGGCTTTATAGAGCAGACTCACACAGCACTCTGCTTCAGAAATGAAGTGATTGCTGGCCAAGAGAAATCAAAAGGGAGCATTACATTACTTCCCACTGCAAATGTGATCTGGACCAACAGGCTGTAACCTGCACTGACAAGAAAATTAGCCTTGCCACTGTGTTTTAAGGGGGAAGAGCATTTTTGGGTAAGATGTAAGGCAGTTCCGCTTTGGAAGGGTAGGGGATTGCCATATTATCAGAGACATTGTGAAGCTCTAGAGTGGGAAACCACAGGATGATTCTAGTTAACAACTCTTTGAGGCATCCATGTGTCATTCATCAAAATTGCCTTTCATCTCTCTGAAAACAGAATAAACAAAGGAGATGGTCTCCTACCTAATTCTTCTCAAAGAAATAGATAATTTTGATTTGCTGAGCAGAATATTAAAACAAACACAAAGATATTTAGGGGACTGGAACATCTCTCTTGAGAGGGGAGGCTGTGAGACCTGAGGCTGTTTAGCCTGGAGAAGACTGAGAGGGGACCTTATCAGTGCTTATAAATACCTAAAGGACGAGTGTCAAGAATATGGGGTGAGTCTTTTTTTCTGTAGTGCTGAGTTGAAAGACAAGGGGCAACAGGCACAAGCTGGAACACAAGGAGTTCCACTTGAACATGAAGAGAAACTTCTTTCCTGTAAGGGTGAGGAAACCCTGGCACAGGCTGCCCAAGGAGGGTGTGGGGTCTCCTCCTCTGGAGGGTTTTAAAACCTGCCTGGACGTGATGAGGCTGTGTGACTTGATGGAGGTGAACCTGCTTTGGCAAGTGCGTTGGACTAGATGATCTCTAGAAGTCCCTTCCAACCCCTACTATTCTGTGGTTCTGTAATTTTTGATGGCACATGCTGTAATGAATGCTTGATTTTGAGCACCTGAAGACTACATGCACCCCCCCCAAAGCCACACTGTCTGAGTATGACATCCACAACTTCCATGACCAAGGAGGCTAAGAAAAATGTTTTAAAGGAGGAAGTCTGCATGGCACATCAGGTTAGGCATTTATAGACTGTTGTGGCAAAAAGCCCCATGTGAGGAAAACAAATATATGGGCTCTTTTTTCAGTTTATAAAGCTGTGTTTGCCAGGGCTTGTAAAAATGGGAACAGTAATTAGGAGCAGTATGCAAATGCTATTTAAACTCTCCACAATTATTCCTTGCCTCAACTATTGCTTTCTTCATAATTTTCTTTCCCTTTCTAGTACATTTCAGGCAAAACACAACCAACACCAAATTGGCCATGCAGCACCAAAGCTGACAAATCTAAACTATGATAGAATAAGGGACACAGAATTGGAGATTTTTACAGATGACACCTGCTAGCTTTTCATGAGGTAACCAGAGGAGTGCCCTCTGGGTAAAGCACCTCAAGAAATCTGTCCCTTGTCACATATGGGCCCCAGGTTAAGTAAGACTAGAGCATAAGAGCAGCACTGTAAGCTATGGCTGAAAGGAACCTGAGGGTCAAAGTGGATGACAAAACACAAAGCAATGATACTTTTGTATAACACTGTATTCAGTAATGTCATTTCTAGGTCTTTCATCAACTGAAATGTTGAAGTGATCTAATGATGAAATTCTGTAGGAAAATATAAAGGTAATCAGTACCTTGGTGTATAGATTGAATTATGAGAGTCTCTTGACATAACACAAGAAGGTTGTCTGGCAACTGGCTTTTACTGGCTAGCTGAAAATATGGAAACACAGCAGGACCACAGCACATCATCACAGATTTCAAGCATGTTTGCCCTTCTGGAAAGAGTCTGTGTGGTCTTTCTGTGCCTCTGGGAACTGGCTGTGACTCACTGCCAGTATGTTGGACTGGGTGTTGGATGGCTCATCTTCACCTAAATCTCGGTCCTGGCAAAATACATATAAATCATTCAGTGCCATTGACTGAAATCAGAAAAATGTTGGCCATTTCTTCATGTATTCACCATTCACCAGGAAGGGTGATATCAGGAAGCTGTGTGGCACCCTACAAGATAATACTCTTGGGTGAGCAAGCGGTAGTCATCTTAGGCGGAAAGCGATACATGGAGTCACTGCATGACTCCATACATTATTTCCTCTGTGCTAGTGAGACCAGAGATGAGCCAGCAACAGTTCATGGTTTATAGTAACAAAAGTAGCTGACAATTGTAACAAAACCAGTATGGATGCTTGGTTCTCATCCAGGGACAGCGGGAGATTCTCAACCAACAAAGTCAATGCAGTCTAGTCTATCAGGACATCTGTTGCTTATGAGGGAGTGATGTAAACAAAGAACAGCCCTTTCTTCTTATTTTATCTGCTCATTAACAATGTGATGCCTTGTGAACCATAAACATACAGTGGGTGTTACTTGCCGGCTTTGGTGATGATTATACTATTGTCTGCTCTTAGGAAGTCTCCTCTTTTAAGATAATTGCAGCATTGTTGAGGGAATAAAGGTCAGGAGTGGACTTGCAACTGTCTTAGGGTATACCACTGATGTCTAGTTTTCAACATTCCGTTAGCAGCATAATTTTGGAGTACATCTCTCTCACACCAAAAGCTGTAAAGCCTGTACTGAAAGACAATAAGCCAGAACTACTCTACTCCAGAGGGAGACCACAGAGGAGATTGAGGCTGTCGCCAAAATGTCCTTTCAGGAGCAGGGTATTTTTAAAATAAAACTTTGAAAATATCATGGGAAGCAGATGGTGCCATACTGCAGAGGAAAGATCTCTCCCACCTGATGGAAAAAATCTGTTCCTGAACTCCTTATTGTGTGATTGATGTAACCCTCTGGGTATGGGAGAGCATTACCACCAGGCATTGAGGGCAAGGGGAGAGCTTCCCTCCTGCATTTAGGGAATTTTTGGCCAATCGTCTTTGCTGTGTGAGAAGATGAGGGAAAAACCTTGTTAAGTCAAGTTGTGCATCAAAGAGAAGGATTGAATCGTGCTTGGTTCAGCCAGGTGACCAGTTAATTCCATGAATTATGGAAAAGAATGCAGAGATAAAAAAAGAGTAAATGTTTTTTCAAGCCCCATCTCAACTCTTGTGCCCAAGCACTGGGGAAGATCATATAATTTCCACCATCCCTCTTTCTCTTGCAGATGGATTCCAGCTGGATGAACAGAGTAAGCATAGTCTTAGAGAGGGGTTTTATTGTTAGGCATTTATAGGATGTAGGACCAAATTGCCTTAGAGTTTCATTGTGATGTCGGACTTACCCCTTCATCAAATTGCTTTGAAAAATCCTGTTTCTGTCGTATAATTCCCATTTACTTGTTGTTTTGGTTACCTGGGTTTTGCTGTGATTTACACAGTAACTTGAAAGCGAACAGTACCATAATCTTTAGAGGGTTAAATGTTACCTTCAGTGTTTGTGTACAAGTCCCTTTGACCCCAGTAAGACTTCTGCTCATGCAAGAGTAAGGAGTACAGCCTTGTCTCTGGCAGCCCTCAGGCAGTAGTTAGGATTTGTTCTAATTAATGGAGTCTCTAGTAGGAATTATTCTGCATTTCCCAAACACATAACCAACAAGTTCTTCTGTTAGTTCGTTGTTCTGTTTTAATAGGGCTTTCAAACATTTCCTCTAGGCTTTCAGAGGAGAAGTCGTATTGAATGCATTGTTCAGTATTTTAGACTGTGCTCATCACTGCATTCTTTCTAATCAAAGCACCTTTTGGTTATTCTATGTACTTATAAACTACAGGCAGCACGCAGTACATAGATTTGGCTGCTTTTCCATAGCCACTCTGAAAATTGTAAGCAAAATTGCTTTTCATTTTGCCTGACAGCCAGTTTTAATTTTATTCATCATTTTATCAGATTATATAACATTTCTGTTGTCTGCATCTGTCTTCTGACTGCTTTTCTTCTCTCTTCCTTTTCCCTCCCCATTACGTTTATGCTGAAAATATGAAAACAACAATAAAAAAGAGACCAATAATAGCTTCTTGCAGTAGAAAGGACTTATTAAAAGGATATTTTCTGGCTGGGTGAAAAAATTCCTTGAAAATATCATAAATACTTTATAATACACAGAGCTACACTTTTATTGTTTTCGGAAGTTGATTGTCTAGATAAGCAACTTAAAAAAAGCCTAACCAAAACTCAAACCAAAAATGTCACATTTTAGAAAAGTAATTAGATGAGTTTTCCTCACAGTCCAATTAGGCAGACTGTAGATGAAACATTGAAGAAAGATTAAGTAACTATACAATGAGTGAGAGCTTTTCATGTCAGTCTAATGACAAAGCAGATGTACTTCCATTTTGTAGAAAAATTGTTAATACTGAGACATCCAATGGGCTTGGTTTTATTACATGTTTACAGGGCTCTTCATTGTGGTCTCAGCAATATGAAGAGCTCTGCAAGCAGGCAATAAAAACTGAGCAGACTTGATGTTAGCACTATTCATTGGTGTCCCTTGTAGCAAGGAACTTCTGTTTAAATAACCACTGAAGGCTTGTGGCGTGCTCCCTAACCTTTCATTCTAATGATAAAGAGGACAAGGAGGATCTTTCTAGTAAAGTTTTTAGATCGTGTTTTGTTTTCTTTTCTATAAGTACATAAAGTCTTTTATTTAAGATATTCAAGATTTGCCTCTAAGAATGATTCATAACTGAAGTCCATTTTTCCTTTGGGATTAGGCACCAGTGTTTGTTTTTTGTTTTTCTAGCATAGCAACTGAATTTCATCATTCATTTTGTCATTTAGCAATAGAAGACAACTTCACCAAAGAAGCTCACAGTACAACTAAAATTGGAAGTAAATGGAAGCCATATGTTACTACAATTTCCAAGGTTAGGAAAAAGCTATAGTTCAGGCTATATGATTTTTAATGTAGAGAGAAGTATACTTTGTTATCAATGGCCTTGAGTTTTTAAGGGGTTTTTTAATAGTTATTTATTTTGTTAATGGTAGTTTGAAGAACACATTATGCCCAAAGTGTTCAGAGCAAGGTTGTTGCCTGGCAGTAATCCATTTCTTAACTTATGTACAACTGTGGAGTTATTAATGCTAGTCAGGTTATGTGCAAAGATTCAGGAAAATTCTTTATTCCTCATTGACTCCTGACAGTTATTGTACCTAGGAACTGGGTAACGTGTTCTGAAGTGAGCAATTATGGAAATGTTTACTTCACTGGCTGCATGTAAATGTGTGCAGAGAATGTACCAGAATTTTTCCTTGGGGGTATTTAATTCTCTCCAGGGCAATGAAAATCAAATGATTTCTTTTTTTTTTCTTTTTTTTTTCCCCCCCCAAAGCTGGGATGTTTTTTTTAAGTGCTATAATGCAGCTGAATAATGATGAATGCAGCAGACAGAAAAGAAATATAGAGAGAACTACCAACAGATCTGGAAAACAAATTTTAAGGTGGAAACTAAAACCAAAAAGGAAAAAAGGGGGTAGGGAGGAAGGGACGGCTTGTGACAGATTCAAGTTTGCTGGAAAAAGGATATAAAATGGATACTCTAGTATTCAGGAGTAGTACAGTGCGTGTAATACATCTGTTTTTTAAGAACATAAGTGATTGGTTCAGTATTTTTCACATCGGAGGGCATCACATTTGCTTGTTAATTGAATGCAATACCAGTACCTACTGTCCCTGAACAGTTGGGGGAAAAAATCCCAATATGTATACATATCTGTGAAATTTCTATAGATGCATGTGGTTCTCATGCAAATTACTACTGGCTTGTTACTGCTGCTTTTTAGTGCCTCGCTCCCCTACTACTCCCAAGTAGCCAACGAGAAAAGGAGGCTGGTTTACAAAAAAGGCATTTGGTCAAATGTATACCTTTTAGGAGAAATTGAATGGGATCTTTTCATTGCTGAGATTTTTTTAAAGCTAACTCATTCTGTAAATGTACATTAAGGTCATATTTAAGCAGTTTGAACTGAAATCCTGGAAAATGTTACATATTATGTAACCTGTGCATGAATCCAAACTTAGAGTGTACTCAGCACAGAATGCTTGCCAAAGGGAAACTGAATTTCATTTTTTGGCTTTCTGAATAAGATTCTTAATTGTATCAAAGTGATTTTAGAAATCAGGCATTTTCACATACTGCTTTACAGTAGTGAGAGTAAATAATACTTGAAATTGGCCTCAGTGGTCATATGCCTGTCATTAGACTAGAATTGGATTACATTAATTAAAAAAAATAGTTGCTGACCTTTCTGCTCTAATTTTTTGTGTGTATTTTTCCTGAATTTCTTAAGGAAGGGTTTCATAAAAAGGGTTTTATGTCTTGCAGAAAATTGAGTTTTGTAGACATTACCTAACTCTTGATTTGTCACACTGGGATCAATAACATTTCGCTGCTCTTAAACACACAGAATCACAGGGGACACATAATGTTTTTTATAAGTGCAGTAAAGTTAACGTGTTGTTGAAACAAAAACTCCTCTGACAGTCCTGTAATAAGTACACTCTGAAACTAGCAAATTATCTGTAATACTAGGAAAGGCAGGAAGAGCGCTTAAGAGTACACTGTGTACGTTGTTGGCACTAGATACAGCATGAAGATAGAAAGAGGGATATTGTAGGTTATCCCCTCTTTACATGTTAGAGATGTGGTATAGAGCTGAATTTCCCAGTGATCCATGTTGTGGGATTGATGCAGTGGCCAGGAGCAGTTTTTAGGTTTATTGTTTCACCCCTCATTAAAGCTAGTGCTTCAGTATGTCTTCAGCAGAAGAGGGTTCTGCTGTGACTTTGTGAGCGATTGGTTGTAAATTTATGCAAGGAGATAGTCCAGTAAACTGTGCAAGAGAGGCATTAGAGTTGGACTCCCATTCCCCTCCCTTAATACAAAAGTTTGTTCTACAGACTCTTGCCACTGGAACCCTGCAAATGACTTGACTGAACGAATGACCCTCTCTCCACTGTCTATTGGCTAGAAAATAAATGGCATTCAATAACACTTATATCCATCTTTATTTCCTGATTTAAAGAATTAAAGGCACTGATGTTAGATTAATTTGTATAGTTATGCTGAAATGGCTGTATTCTGTTGCCAAGTTTCTTTCTGGTTTCATAGCAGAAAGAAAACAAATGTATGGTTTTGATATTTTATGCATCGTTGTAGTGATTATAGAAAGAGAGAGGGGGGAAATAATGTGAAGGAGATTTCCATTTATGCAGGAAATGCAGCTACAAGACCCAGAAAGGTGTGGCTGATGTGTGACCTTTCCTTGGATTTTCTTCCTTGAGAGATTTAAGGGCAGGAAAGGTTGAGAAACTGTTTAATGTTAAAGGAATTTTGGATATTGATGGTAGCAGGCAGTGGCCCTTTTATGCACAGTGGAAGTGCTGGAAGATAGATGTAGCCTGATGTGAAAATCTTGTCACTTTGTGTAAGCTGGTGCTATCCATCCTTCAGCACTTTGCAGAGAATGTAGTTTTATGTTCATTTAATAATTATCCATTTTGGTTGTACTTGTCGGGGAGAGCTTCTTGAGCCCCATCAGTTTTTCAGAGAAGCACCACTCAAGCTCTTCTGCTGAAAATGTTTTTCCTTTCCTCCCTTCACTTCATTCCACTCTTCCCCTTATCGACACACTCATCAGTGCCAGAGCTCTTCAGTATTCAACTCCTGTCCTTTGTGAAGTGATTTTGCCCAGACACGTCTGGCTCAGGGTGAAGTGCCCTCCCCTGAGAGCACGCACTGCAGCCCCAGGTCGCCAGCACCATGAATACATTATTATCCCAATTTCCATCCTGTTGCCACGGCAGCACTTTTGGAGCTGCTGGGTTATTAAGTCGTACATCACTAATACCCTGATATGAGCAGAAGTTGGATTTAATATCGGCCTTTGATCAGATTACCTCCCAACAGTCAGCTGTCATTAGAAAATTCCTTTGCTCATTATACCCTCGGAGCTCTGGCCTGTGTAGGAAAGGGGTGGCAGGCCTGATACATGGAGGCAATTTCCAGCCTAGGCCTTGCATTGTACACTTAGTTTATTTTCTGACCTTTTTGGTATTTGGAAGATTCTGTACAACTCTCTCTCTCTCTCTCTCTCTCTCTCTCCCCCTCTCCTTGCATGCGTGTATGTATATATGTAATATCTTTAGTTTTGTAGAGGCTCTTTTTTTTTTTTTTCGGCTCTTGCCAAGTGATACTGTACTTTATAGGAGAGTGTCTGTTTTCTGCCTGTCCTCGGGTAATGTATAAAACATGGTGCTTCAGGTAGAGATGAAGGGTAAACTGATGTCCCCCTAAATGGCCAGCCTGTGTATGCACCTAACACTTCACTGAGCAATCTGTCAACATGTCAGCAACACATGTTTTATAAAAAGCCTCCAGTGGGAGCAAAGGCTCCTGCCAGGGCTTAGGAAATGCTTTGAATTCAGCAGATTTCTATTGCTGGAGTCCCCCGAGGTTCCTTTTACAATGCCTACATTTCAGAAATTTGAACTTGGGACCCTTAGGGGGTTCTCTCCGAATGCCTGAAAATGTAGAGTTATATTGTTGCGTGTCCCCAAGCGGTCTTTACTAATACCTGAATTCGGAGAAGCTGGAAATTACAGAGCTCCCCAGGGGGAGCTTTATCCACACCAGGAAGAAGAGAATAACTCTGCAGGGAGATTGCTTAATGCATTGCTGAAATAAAAGAATTTGAGAGAGATGGGTTGAAGTGGGGTTTTTTTGTTTTTTTTTTTTTTCTTCCTTTCTGGCCACTCCTTCGGCTTAGCTAAGTCCTTAAAGACAAAGTCAGGGTAAAGAAGCATCTGGGCTTTTAAAAATGAATTTTTACATATGGCTTTTTAAACAGTCAGTTGATGCATACACGTGTGCGTGTATGTGCATGCACACATCCATCCTGAGAATGTTTCTGTTAACATGTGAAAGTTTATTTTGCTTCTCTTGTGCATCCTCGATTTTGCTTGTGCTCCTCTCCTTCAGATGACTGAGTGGGCTTACCCTCTCTTTGTCTTTAGCCTTCAGAAGTACTCCTGCTTGTGTTCTTCACACTATTATTAGCTTGACTTCCAGTGCAGTTTGCCTGCCCTCTTGCACGGAGCCTTTGCCGTGGGACAGGCTTACCTCCCTCCCAGCTCAACAGGACCTGACTGAGCCTTGTCCCACTTGGAGACACTGGTGCTCACTACCTTGTCGTCCATCTGTCCCTCAGCTTGGGGAGAGACTGACTGTGCCTGCCAAAGCCAGGCCAACCCCTCCTAAATATGCTCTGCAAGGCAAGGGAGAAATTATTTTTAAAGCACCTTATTGTTACAGTAGGAGTCTTCATGTTACACCAGTTGTGTTCTCACTAAGCTTCCAAGATAGTAGGAAAACCTGAAACCCAACTGTGTGCTGTTTGTCATCCCCAGAAAAACAAAAGCCTCTCCTTGTAGGCTGCTTTTCCAGGTCTTTCTGTGGCCGGCTTTTGACTCTGCATCACCTGACCCTATCCGGAGGGAGCCGGGCTGGGCTGGTGTTTACCCGGAGGCCCCGGGAGATGCAGCCCTACCTTGGAGGCCAGCGTCTTTCGTCTTTCGGTTTTACAGACAAAGAGGAGGCGAGGGTTCGGTGTAAAACAGTTCCAGCTGTGGCCACTCATGGATTTGGGGGAGGGGGAAGGGAAGGCATTGGCTTGTGTTTTAGGTGTGGCTACATGCATAGAGCTTTCTCTAAACATTGCTTTTAACTTCCTTAGAGGAGGGGAAAAGGATATAAACAGCAAGCAATTCTCAGCTTAGAAAGTTATATGAGCATTTTAAAACCTAAAGTACAGTTTCAGGTGGAACTGGCATTTTGCTACCTTTTGGAGAGGAGGGGGAGTCTAGAGATACTTTTCCCCTCATTATACCGAAAATATTTTCCTCTGGCACTTCTGAGTACATGAGGCAAACTACACTGTGTTTAGTTCAGTGGCCCCAAATGTTATGGGCTTACAGAAGACACATCTGACTTTTAGAAAACCTGTCTTTCTTTTTCTTGTTGGGTGATTTTCTTTATCATTTTTCTCCAGAAATGTGTGAGGTGACAAAATTAGTTAGACCAATCTCGGGTGTGAAAAGCATATATGGTTTTAACTACTGCTTTTGCTGACATGGCAACTGTCCTCTGAAGGTTTTACATTTACTGTGGCAGAATAATTGAAGATCAAGGGAGGCTTTTGATCACCCACAGAATGATGTGTGTTTGGGAAAGGCTAGGAAGGAGGGGTTTGTACTGTTCAGAGATGAGAGAGCAAGAGCAGGGGTCGGCACACAACTTTTATAGAGAGACCTACTTAAAAAGAAAACTTAAACTGTTCTTGCCTTCCTGGAGTATAAGAGGCATCCAGTATTTCTTATCCTTAAGAAAAGTAATGAGAAGAACCTGCTTTTGATATTTGTGAGTGCAAGTCAAGCTGAGCCTCCTGCTATATTTTGGTAACACTTTCACTGGACAGAATGTTTGCCCTGTTCATTACAAAAGTGGTGCCAGCTGCCTGTCTGACAAAGCAAGTGTATTTAAAGTGCCTCACTGTGTGCTTAATGCATTTGAAGAAGGTGTTTTGTATTTTAAGTACTTACAGGCATCCAGTGAAACATTTGCATCTGGCACCCTTTTTAAAAATAAAAGGGGAGAATTTTTTTCTTCCATGTGGTGCCTTTCATGAAAACGCGTCTGTCCTCTTCACTACCCATTATCAAGTAGAGAAAGGTTTTGTACTTAGGGATTTAAAAAGTGTTTTTTTATTTATTTATTTTACTTGTATTGGTAAGAAATGTGTCTCATGAATAATGTCAGCAGGAGTTTCCCATTAAATAGTGTTGAGCATGTCATGGACAAGTCGATTTAACTTTTAAATTTTTTGTTGCCTTCTTAGGAAGGATTCAGGTAGTGCATCAGCATAATCTTAAATTTATTTCCTGGGGTTGCCACATTTCTTGTTTTCCCAGCCCCCAACCCCGAACACAAAGTCTTTCTCTTTTCTTGTGTAACTTCAGAGCAAAGTCGGCCTGCCAGATGGAGTGCTGCTGCACTGGCTTTCCCCTTTAAGACACTGAAACACATTATTTTTGAACTGTACCCTGTCACCCCTAAGGCTCAAAAGTAAAATACGAGTCTGAACTCTGATCTCTGGCACGGTGGCATGACGCACTGTGTCACTTCTTCCAGGATGGTGTTGCAGTTTCCTCCTTTCTAAACAAGTATAATGTCATTTCTTATCCTTTCTAAGATTTTCACCCTGGAGGAATGTGGTCAGGATTATTCAGAAGAGTTGAATGCAACTCAGTATTTGGAATTTCAGTCAGTTGCTCTCAGTTGCACTAGGAATATGCAGTCATGCAACCTGTATTCTTAACCAGAGTATCTGTTGAGAAGTCAATAGAGTAAGACAAGCAAGGTTTCCACTGAAGAGAGTTTGCTTCCGTAGTGGTGCATGGCTTCTGTAGTAGCAGGCAATGTCATTTTCCCTGTCTTCTACCAGAAAAGAAAAAAAATCCAGTTGCAGCAAAGTGGAAAACCAATACATAGGATATGTAAACTTTTTTTTTTTTAGTTGTTGGTCTCTGAAACTGCTTAAATAACCACCAATTAGTTTTTAATTTTTGGGAGAGAGTTTTCATCTTGGCACTTTTTCTGTATTGTAACCATGTGCTTGATTTGTTGTCTGCTTCTGGGCTCAAAGTAGATACTTCAAGGAGCAAAATTAAATCATTATTTCTATTTAGATGGTTAGATACACTGCCAGGAAGACTTGGCCATGTTTGCCACCTGATAGTGGTTGTGAAATGTGTATGCTGCTCGCTTCGTCAGCTGAGTAAATTTTGACTGAAAAAAGAAATAGAGAAGTTCTGTTTGAACAAAGGCTGTGTTTTGTTTGCACAGTGTGCTGCCAGGCCATAGTGGTATTTCTTTTCTCAATGAAGCTTGTATATTGTATGAATGGCTACGCATTGAGAAGCTTCATCATACAACAGTCTCATAAGTGATTGTCTGACCCATGTGTTAGAGCACTCTCTGTCTCATCTATCCGCAACATTTCTGAATATTGACCATTTCCAGAATAAAAGGAATCAATGTGTTAAACGATATAGAAACTTTTAAACCATAAAATTCAATAAAAAGATGCTGTCTGGGCTAGCAACCAAACATAAACTTCACTTGAGGTACATGATATTGTCCATTGGTCTGTAGGACTTTACTAGTCTACTGAAGTCTTGATCTTTCTAGTGGTTGAAAAGTGACAACTAACAGGCAAATCTAGAGCCTTTTTCTGCCATTTCCTGCAGGTCTCTTATGAGTCAACCTTCCATTTCCTTGGGAGGCTTGGATGCCTGTGTTGGACTCTTTCCAGGGAAGCTTGGGATTTAATGCTGAGTCCTGCAATTAGGAGTTATTTCAGCCACATTTGCCAGTCAGAGCAGTTAGGGAGAAAGAGTGGAGGTGCTGTTGCCTGAACAGGTAAGCCTGTTCCTGTTTTATCTAAACTCTATCTGTAAGTTAGTTGAAGAAAAAGAACTCTTGTTTTGACCTCTGCAATGTGGCAGCACCTCACAAAGCTTCTTGGGCAACTGCCTGTCCTGAACATAGTCTTCTCACCTTCACTGCATGTGTCAAGTCTCTTTGCCACTCCTAGGGACTGAAACAAGTGTATCTCAAAATACAGGTTTATGATAGGAAGTTCTCCTTTTTTAATCTAGATAGGAAGTTCTTCTTTTTTAATCTAGACAATATGAACAGCATTCTGGTCAAGACTGTGTGCTTTATTTCCAGGTGAAAGAGCCATACCTCTGTCTGTCTTGTCATCATCCCCTTTTTTCTCATCTTCTCTCAGTATTGACAGCTTTAGTTATGAAGAGTATATTTTAAAAACATCAGTAATCTCGTTTGCTGCCCTCGTGAGACAGCAATAAGCATGTACACACAAACGGCAATTTACCTCGTAGTAGAAATGCAAGGTGAGTGAACCATTTTTACTTATATACTTGTCTGGTGTTACAGTTTATCAGCAACAAATGGGTCTGTGTTTGTAGTTTCCTATGTCCCTGTTTCTTATAGTGTAATCCACTGGTGTTTAATATGGTAGGAACATGGAGCAATTGTTGCCGCCCTCTTGGCTTACTTTATTGTGAGACTGTTTTCTTCATCCTGTCCTTCCCTGCCAACTTACTCCTCCTTATGGTGTGGGTCCTCTACTGTTTAATGAGGTGCATTGAGGAAGGCTTGTATTCTCAAGGAAGTCACTCAGAGAATAATTCTTTTCTACCTGACTTGCTATTTTCTCAGAAGTTATTGAAACTTGATAGCATGGAGTCCCTTTTTTCATGTACCTGATGTAGTTGCAGTTAACAAATGGATCTGAAATTTGGGGTATCAAGTGGGGTATACACAAGCAGATAGATGCTGTCTGGTCACATGCTTAATCTCTTTGGGAAATCAGACTAAAAATACTGTATTTTAACTTCTTAATTCCTGCCTCAGAAGTAGTCCCAGTCTAGAGCTCTAAGAATAGAATATTCCCTCAACTCCAAACCTCACTTCACCATTATCCTTTAGACCCCCAAAAGGCAATGTTATCTGTCAGACTGAAGAACTCTGGATGGGAATCCCAGTAAAGCCCTTCAGTGCCGATTCTTAATCAAATGGAGAAGTCACTGCTCGATGATGTGAAGCACCTGTTACCCTATACCTCGAGTGCAGAATCCAGCTTGGGATCTCATGCAGCAGTGCCCAGCATTCAGCAAACACTAGCATTTGTTACTAACAGTATAGAGGAATAACAGAGCAGGTAACTGTCTGGCATGTACCTTCTTCCTTGAGGCCTATATTGTGATCTCTGCCTCTCCTTTTAAAACGGCAAAGCTGTACACTTCTGAAGTAATTTTACTTTACCATAATAAAGGCTTTTATTGCTTTTTATCCTTTTTTCTTAAATGTGATATCATGTCTTGAATTGGAGTATTGTGTCACTGTGGTGTGCAACATTAGACTGTAAAAGATAAAGCAAGGATAATAAGGTAAAACATATAGCAAGGATAATAGGATGGCCAGGACAGCAGAGGACTTGCCCTGGGTTGAGGAGGAAGCAGTTAAAGACTTGTTGGCCAAGCTTAAGGCTCATAAGTCCTGATGGGATGCATCCTAGAGTGCTGAGGGAGCTGGCTGATGTGATTGCTAAGCCTCTCTCCATCATTTTTGAACAATCATGGAGGCGAAGTGCCTGAGGACTGGAGAAAGGCCAATGTCACGCCAGTCTTCAAAAATGGCAAGAAGGATGATCCAAGAAACTACAAGCCACTCAGCCTCACCTCCATCCCTGGAAAGGTGATGGAACAACTCATCCTGAGTGTTATCACTGAACATATGAAGGAAAAGATGGTTATCAGGGGAAGTCAACATGGATTCACCAAAGGGAAATCCTGTTTAACCAACCTGATAGCCTTCTATGAGTGCATAACCAGCTGGCTAGATGAGGGGAGAGCAGTGGATGTCACCTACCTTGGTTTCAGCAAGGATTTTGACACTGTCTCCCATAAGATCCTCATCAGAAAGCTCAGGCAGTGTGGCTTGGATGAGTGGAAAGTGAGGTGGATCGAGAGCTGGCTAAATGACAGAGCCCAGAGGGTGGTGATCAATGGCACAGAATTGAGTTGGAGGCCTGTGGCCAGTGGAGTTCCACAGGGATCGGTTCTGGGGCCAGTCTTGTTCAACATCTTCATCAACAACCTGGATGAGGGGACAGAGTGTACCCTCAGCACATTCCCTGATGATACCAAACTGGGAGGACTGGCTGATTCCCCAGAATGCTGTGCTGCCATTCAGCGGGATCTTGACGGGTCTGAGAGTTGGGCAGAGAGGAACCTCATGAGGTTAAACAAGGACAAGTCCAGAGTCTTGCACTCGGGGAGGAACCCCATGCACCAGTACAGGTTGGGGGTTGACCTGCTGGAGAGCAGCTCTGCAGAGAGAGACCTGGGAGTCCTGATTGATAATAAACTGAACATGATTCAGTAATGTGCCCTTGTGGCCAAGAAGGCCAATGGCACCCTGGGATGCATCAAGAAGAGTGTGGCCAGCAGTTCAAGGGAGGTTCTGGTCCTCCTCTACTCTGCCCTGGTGAGGCCTCATCTGTAGTCCTGTGTCCAGTTCTGGGCTCACCAGCTCAAGAGGGACAGAGAACTTCTGGAGAGAGTCCAGTGCAGGGACACCAAGATGATCAAGGGACTGGAACATCTTTCATATGAGGAAAGGCGGGGGAACTGGGGCTGTTTAGTCTAGAGAAGAGGAGACTGAGGGGAGATCTTATTAGCATTTACAAATACCTAAATGATGGGTGTCAGTAGTTTGGGACATCTCTTTTTTTCTGTTGTATCTAGCAACAGGACAAGGGGTAATGGGACGAAGCTGGAACACAAAAAGTTCCACTTAAGTGTAAGAAAAAACTATTTTACTATGAGGATGAGGGAACACTGGCACAGACTGCCAGATCTCCTTCTTTGGAGGTCTTCAAGACCTACCTGGACATGTTCTTATGCAAGCTGATATAGGTGAACCTGCTTCTGCAGAGGGGTTGGACTAGATGATCTCTAAAGGTCCCTTCCAACCTCTACCATTCTATGAGTCTATGATTCTATGATAAAGCTATAAAAGTCTGCAATTTATGAGACTATATTAGATGCCTATTGTATGTATTATAGCCTTGTAATTCACCATTGACTATCATTTATTCTAATAATAATTCTACTGAGAGTTCAGGTGACATTATAAGGGAAAAAAGTGTAGCTCAAGTGGCTTGTCATGAGAACCCCAAGACAGAATTTCCTTGTATTGCATTATATAGTGTTTTTTGTATTATCCATAATGCAAGAATGGGAGAATTCTTCTTCAATCAATTGTGGTTTATGGTCCAGGAATGTTACTTATATCCGTCAAAATGTTCTGAGTGGGAGATGACACTCACCGTCTTGTGGAAGACTTTGTATTGTGGTGTAGTATCATGCGTCTGTATAACATGATCAAGACATCTAGAAAAAAAGTTTTCTCAACTTTGAAACTTTATTAACTTCAATTGAAGAAGCAGCTGATTCATTTGTTCCTGAACAAATTCCAGATCTTTCTAATTGGCAATTGTCAAATATACTTAAGGTCTTCCTTATGTTTGAACACCGAATAACAGTATTTTACACTCACTGTTCAAAATGGTCTGGAACTGCTACTATATTTATGGTGTTTTAGAAAACATAGAGTATCACAATCCATTTTTTGAAAAGTTCTTCATGTTGGTGAATGAAAATAATAGATTTTGTGATATATCTAAAATCACAAACTATATCTAAGGAAACAAAGAAGCAAACCTCTTCACTTGCAGCTGAAGAATTATTTGTAGTGTGTTTTGGATGAGCTCACTATCTGGCTCACCAGGTTTGTCTGATGTCTGAGCAACAGTTCTGTTACCTTTTTCATCAAGTGTGTTGAAAGCTGAGCATTGTGCCAGTTTCAACAGAAAGAACCGTTGCAGCTGTCTCCCGTCCTTTCCTTTGTGAGTGTGCAGTGGCTTCTCTTACTCAGGGAGCTGCCAGTTTGATACTTAGCGTCTGTGAGCTGGATAGAGTTCTATACTTTCTCCCATTGAATAACCAAAAGGGAAAAGGGACGTGTAAGTGAAAGACCAGAGACATAAAATCTTTGGCTTGATCAGTGGCAGGTCATTTGAGGGGAATCGCTTTCGATTTGGACTCATTGTGTCTGGACAACTTGCAGAAGAATCTATGGCAGGAAGTATTTGCAGAAAGATGGGTCTGAAGAGTTGAGATTTGTCACTCTGGTATGTAGGAAATTCTTAAGCCATCAAAATGTCTTCATCAAAGTAGATGTTTATAAAGATGGAAAAATATTTCTGAAACTTTGTTGGGATTTTTGAGGGGGAAATTAAAAGAGAGAATATGGTTAAAACTAGCAAAAAAAATCATACAAAGGTTTTTCTTGCAGTACAATGGGACAGATGTTTGTAGGGATGAACAGATCAGACTTACGGTACAGTTACAGCCTCTTTAATAAAACAAAAAAGGATAGGGAGAAGGCAGGCAAGGAATGGGTCTGCAAGTTCACTGATTTCCCATTAAATCACATAGTAATTTCTTTTTTGGCTAGTAAGTGACTTGAAAGTATTAGAAGATAAACAGCCTGAGCTAGGGCCTGGACTGCTGCCACATTCTGGGCTCACAATCAAAGGATGAAATTGTAAGATACTGTTAAATTTCACTGCAACTGTGGCAGGGTTTTGTGGGTCAGTAAAGCAAATGGAAGGGTATTTCCTCTTCTGTTTGTGCACTTTAGATGTACCGTGCACAGTTATCCATGTTAGCAGTGATGAGACTTAGCCACACAATCCCTGTAAACTGATGGCAGGAATAAACCCCCCTTTGACAAGAAAATGATTGTGGATGTTTAAGTTTCTGAGTTATTGTGGAACTTCTAAGTTGAATAGTTTGCCTTACCTACCTCTTTTTACCTCTCATCTTGTCATTCAGCAGTGACTTAAATACATAAATAAAAAATATGGATTTTGATTAAGGGCTAAAACTTTTAAGTGCCCTGCAGAAAGCCTCATGATAGAAGAAAACTCAAGTGACTCTATTTGTGAGTTTTTTAAGGGCGTCTCTTGTATCCATTTTAGCACAAATTTCCATTGTGGTGGTTTATTTTTGACAAGGTGGTGTTGTATTAGTAGTTGTACATTACTTCCTGATTTAAACACTATCATTTTCTAAACTGCAGAAGTAAGGAAGTGTGTTTTCTTTTTATACAATTTTCAGAATAAATGAACAGAAGGTAGTGTCAAGCCAAGAATGATTTTCATAGCTCTATCCCATGTTGTAACAAGCTTTTAGAAGGTAGAGAGAACGTCCATCCCATTGATTTTAATAATACTTATCTTAGTTCAATAAACCACTATGAAAATGAAATAATGCATGTGTTTTCTCTGAAACCTAAGCTCTTAATTACTGTGCTTGCTTAGTACTTAGTTCTTTCTTGATTTTTTTCTTTTTTTCCCATCATTTGCTATTGTGACAGTCTCTTATGATGTCATACAGAATGGTAACTGAATATCACAAGCAGTACCAGCGAACTGTGAATGTCATAGGTTTCATAGAATCACAGAATGGTTTGTGTTGAAAGAGACATTAATGGTCATTTAGTTCTAACCTCTCTGCCATGGACAGGGACACTTTCCACTAGATCAGGTTTCTCAAAGCCACGTCCAACCTGGCCTTGAACACTTCCAGGCATGAGGCATACACAGCTTCTTTAGGCAACTTGTTACAGTGCTTTACCACCCTCATAGTAAAGAATTTCTTCCTTATATCTAATCTAAATTTGCCCTCTTTCAGTTTAAAGGCAATACCTCCTGTCCTATCACTACATGCCCTTGTAAAATGTCCTTCTCCATCTTTCTTGTCAGCTCCTGTTAGGTACTGAAAGACTTCTCTAAAGTGTCTCTGGGGCCTTCTCTTCTCCAGATTGAGCAACTCTGACTCTTATGAGCCTGTCTTCACAGGAGAGCTGTTCAAGCCCTCTGATCTTTTTTTTGTGCTCCTGCTGTGGACCGACTCCAGCATGTCTGTGCATTTCCTGCGCTGAGGGCCCCAGAGCGGGATGTAGGACTCCAGGTGGGATCTCACCAGAGAAAAGTAGAAGGGGAGAATCACCTCCTTCAGCCTGCTGGTCATGATGCTTTGGATGCAGCCTAAGACAGGATTGGTTTTCTGGGCTGCAGAGGCACATTTCTGGGTGATGTTGAGCTTCTTATTAACCAAACCCTGAGATTCTTCTCAGAGCTGGTCTCAATTCACTCATCACCCAACTTGTATTTATGTTTGGGATTGCCCCAAGTGCAGGACCTTGCACTTGGCCTTGTTGAACTTCATGAGGTTTGCATGAGCCCACCTCTCAAGCCTATCAGGGTCACTCTGGATGGCATTTTTGGAGTTGCACAGGTATAAATGGTAATATGTGATGCTGTGTAGCCCATAAATTTTTAGGATAACACCCTGAATCTATTAAATAGACTTTCCAGAGTCTGTTCACAAAATAATGATTTCACTCCCTATGCAGTACAAATCATTTAAAGTGGTATTATATCACAACTGCCATAGAGTGAAGAAGCTTCCAAAAATGTGGGAAAGCTAGCTAGCTTTTGACAGTTCCCTCCCTCCACCCAACATAGCTGGGATAAGTTTTAGATATTTTGCAAGTATCATCAAGGAAGCTCCATACTGGGTAGTGAGTTAAAAAACCCTATAACCAAAAAGAGTCCTTCATAATCACATTTGCTTGATGTACAAATTTGAAATACAACAGCATTACTTTATAAAAACCTTTAACTAGCCATTAAAAGAGGCACTGAATGTTAAAACGTAGGAAGTGGATGAAAGGCAGTTTTTGTGCCAACAGTTCTTCACCCTGTTTGTTCAATTCATAAACATAACATTTATGGCAATTATGCAGGTAGAATGGACCCTTAAGTGCTCACCTCTCAAAACAACTAATTCTTCCTTTCCTTCTCTCTCTCCCTCACTCTCAGATGTGTATGAATGGCTTTAAAGTGATATTTTACATTACTTAAAAATTATGTGAGTGTTTGTTGCTGTTGTGTAGGAAGGAAATAAATCATGGGCTTTTGTGGGATTTTAAATTCATCCCAGGAGTGAAACGCTAATATCGAGACCTTCACAACTGGGATTAATTTCATGTATCTCTCAGGAGTCCATTGGGTATTATCTTTATACATTATAAAAATGTGTTTTGATATGCTTTAAATTAGTTTTTTTTTCTTGTCTGTGGAGCAGAGGGAGAGATGGGGCGGGGGGGGGTGTGTGCTGGATGAAGTGATTGACATGGGTGGAGAGCTGCTGATTCTAGTGTAATTAGGTGTATTGCTGTACAGTGTTGTTCCTGAGTCTTACAAAGATTAAAGTACAGTCCACACAGGCAAATGTGATACTGAGGAGGAATGTGTACTCTGAACACATTCTTACTCTTATTTTATCCCCTGAAAAGGACTTTCTTCTTCCACTGGAAGCCTATGTCTGAATGCCAGCCTTTGCACATCTTCACCATTGAGCAGCAGTTTCCCTGGACATCCTTTAGCAGATGCTGTTAATTCATCTACTCTCTCTGCCTTCATGGATCACTGTGTGTTTGTGACATGTGTCAAGGAGAAGGGCAGAGTGGCAGAAGGAGGGCTTGTAGAAGCTTAGCTTCCCAGCTCCATGACATGGGTGACTGTCAGTCACTCAACCCTGTGCTCCTCACACATTGATGTGACCCTTCATCCTTGTAGGCAGTACAAGCTGATTAGCATCAAACTTGACTTTTTTTTACTTTTTTCTTTCTTTTTTTAAAAAATTTATTTTGGAGTAAGTTCTTTTTAAAAAATGTATGGTTAAGGTCAGGATTGGCATGTGTGAGGCCTGGAAGTGAGTATAATAGTTCAAAGAAACCACGGCTCCATTTGTGTGTGTGTGTTTCCGTACATATGTGTGGTGGCATGTATGCATTAGTGGTGAAGAAACGGTTACTAAAATGGTTGATCAAGCAAATAGCTTAAATATTTACTGAGGTTGTCTTGTCTCCTTCTGCCTGGTCATAAGTTTTAATCTGCCTGTGCCAATTGTCCCATTAATTTAAGAGGGTAAAATTTAGTGCAGTACTTTTGTGGTCGCCCTGATTGCAGAATACCTCTTAGGCCAGAGGGAAAAAAGGTAAATAATATCTTTATAAGTGTTTATTCCTGTCATCTTTTAAATAATAAATGTATGTGAGGAAACCTGAAAAGTGTGCTCTCAAAAATACTCACTTAAAGGTCAGTAGGAATTCTTCTAATATCCATCCCATTTGTCACTGAAGGGTATGCCAGTTTTGCCAAGTATATGTTTCACTGTATAAGTCATTGTGAATTTTTCAGTTCTTTAATGACTTCAGTATTGCAAGGCGTTTTCTTGGATAGCTTTCTACTGGCAAAAAATTTAGTTTAGTTTCAGGTAGAATCCATTACACTGTTCTCTTGCTCTGACTGTGTCTCCCTCTGTATTCCCCCTTCTTCGTCTTATTATACCAAGGCTTGATTGACAACAGTGATACTAATGGACTTAGACTGTAGGTATGTCAAAACACTATGCCAGGTAGTCTTAAATATACACTACAAAAGAAGCAGTCTTGAGGATGAACAGTAGGTTCCACAATAGACTTTAAAATGCTAGAAATATGTAGAGCAGATAGCCCTCCCATCTGTCCATTGTGCCACGTTGTACTTAGTATCAAAATTATTTCAGTGAGAAGCCTAAAGACTTTTACGTGTAGTCTCAAGAAAAATAGTCATATATGTGCTAAGGCTAGTCCAAACACTTCTGCCATTGTACTATATACTGCAACAATTTCATCTTGTATTTAAGTAATTAAAATTCTAACTCAAAAAGAGCATGTACATCACTTAGCTTTAATGTGCATATATGTGTTGTGGTACACCTCTCAGTTATTTTTCTGTGTGTCTGTGCATATATTGTGTTTTTCCTGTCCTTGCAGGACTTCTCATAGTTTCATTGGACAGGATGAAAAGTGCCACAAAATATTCAGCTTATATTTATTTTCCTTCTTCAATATGTGACCCTATGCCATTCTTATTGGTGCAAGTAAAGCCTGACACTTAAATCATATTAATTCATTTCTTCATGGGTTTTTGTGTTGCTCTCATCATGACAGTAGTTGAGTGATCTGCAAATATTCTTTATCCTATGAAGTGAGGTGCCATTGTAATTCCCATTTTATCCATGGAGAACTGAGTCACCTTTATTAAAGGCACGCTGCTCAGAGTGAGAATCTGATTTTTTTTAAATGTATCGTTTGTTAGCACTTCACAGAGTTGCAAAATTACAGAATGGGAGGGGTCAGAAGGGACTCCCAGAGATCATCTATACCAACCCCCAAGCAGGTCCACCTAGATCAGTCACACAGGAACACATCCAGGTGGGTTTTGAAAACCTCCAGAGGAGGAGACTCCATACCTTCCCTGAGCAGCCTGTGCCAGGGCTCCCTCATGCTTACAGTAAAGAAGTTTTTCCATAAGTGGAACTTTTTGTGTTCCAGTTTTTGTCCATTACCCCTTGTTCTATCACTGGACACTACAGAAAAAAGTGTTGTGACATCCCCTTTACATACACCTTTCAAATACTTGTAAGTATTAATGAGGTCCCCCTTCAATCTCCTCCAGGCTGAACAGTCCTAGATCATACAGCTTTTCCTCATAAGGAAGATGTTCCAGTCCCTTGATCATCTTGGTGGCCCTGCGCTGGACTCTCTCTAGAAGTTCTCTGTCCCTCTTGAGCTGGGGAGCCCAGAACTCAACATAGGACTCCAGATGAGACTTCACCAGGGCAGAGTAGAGGGGGAGCAGAACCTCCCTTGACCTGCGGGCCACACTGTTCTTGATACATCCCAGGGTACCATTGGCCTTCTTGGCCATGAGGTCACATTTCTGCCTCATGTTTACTATCAACCAAGACTCCCAGGTCTCTCTCTGCAGAACTGCTCTTCAGAAGGTCAACCCCAGCCTGTGCTGTTCCTGCCCAGGTGCAGGACTCTGCACTTCATACGTTCATGATTTCTCAGACCTTCCTTTTTTGCGTCATGGTAAAGCATTTTCCTTCCTTCTTGTCCTCTATCTTTGCTGTGTGCCAGCACTGGGAACTGTAAGACAAATAGGTGGTTTTCTGCCAAGGTTCAGTTATGTGTCTAGCATCACAGCAGTCTCTGAAAGAAGAGTGGTAAGGAAAGTCTTGTTCAGACCTGTAACATGTTTATGAAGAAATCCATAGCAGTTTAGCTACAAAACACTAACAAATCTGTACTGACAGTGCAGATAGTGTTTTTTTTATTTGCATGTGTGTTTACTAACTTAGTCAAATCATCACTGTTTTCCTTAAGAACAGTAAAGGCATGTGACTGATATCAGCCTGATTGTACTGCCAGATTTTAAGTTATTTCTGTAGGAATGCGGTTTCCAGATCTTCTCTGTTACATAGCTTCAGACCTTTTTTTAATGAAAAAGATGACATATTTTTCCAGACTTCTGTCTTAGAGACACTTGAGCTGACTTCAACTGAACTTTCAGAAAGTCCCAATGTGTCCTGAGACAGATACCTAGTATGAAAAATTCCAGCCCAAATAGTTAAAATCTGGTAAAGTAATATAAAGTTGGGAAAAAAAAAGATGTTATAGTCAGAGGTATTTGCAGTTACTGCCTGCATGTGTTATTATATGTTTTGTTGCTACCACCAATTATTTTTATTTCAATGTAAATCCCTTTTTTCGAGTTTGCATTATCAGAAATCACTGTGCTAAGGGTTAGGGGGATTTTTTTTAAACTTTCTTTCTTTTTTGGTACATGTACTGAAAGACTGATTTAGCTACATAATCACAAATGAAATTAATTTACGAAGCTTAACTCAGCTTGCTCACTTCAATTACTACAGACACCAGAATAGTTGTTAACACTTATGAGTCCTGTCCTGCTAATCAAATATTAGAATAGATTTTATATTTCCCCATTAGCCAAGTGAAGTTTTCATGTAGTTGAATCTGGTATTTGGTAATGAGCTTCTTAACTGGGAAATTTTCTGCATCCTTTATTTGCTAACTAGTCAGAACTGGAAGCACTTAACTTTATCTGTACATTCACATTACGCACAAATGAAGTCAGACACAATTCTTATAGTCTAAAAGAGTAGAGGAAACCCCACATGTAGAGAAATCACGATTTCCTGTTAAGGCCATAAACCAGAATATCTATCTGTGATTGCTTTTTCAGAGGCAGCATTGAAGGGATAGGACTACACTAAATGGATTGATGTTTATGGATACACTGGTCACAAACTTATATTTATGCAAGAGGTAGCTGGACAAAACTACTTTTAAATCCTAATGGCTGTTGTAACAACTGTGAGCCAGAGGTTTGAGTACTGATAGTATCTGCTTTAACCTCAATACTTATTTCGTCTGTGCAAAGACCTTCAGGGGCTTGTGTGGCTGAATGAATAGAATGAACTTCAGTGATTGTGGAAGTGGTTACAAAGCAGTATTAATAAACCACTTCAGATAATAATTGGTCATCAGTTGTTATTTGTTCTCAAGTATTCAGTTTTTGAGCAGGAGGAAGAAGAAAGAGTAACACTGCTCTTCCAACTTTACTAACAAAAGGTATAACTACATGAGATATTGAAATGATGTTCTAGTGTTCCTTGACTCTTAGGGTGATCTCAGTATCTGATGAGTCTGCTGGACCTCCTTTGACTTTCAGCTGCTCACAGGTTTTTAAGGCCTAGTTTTGTGTCTTTCAACTGAACCTGACTGGACTGACCACCTCTTTGATTAAGGGTTCAAAAGCAAATTGTGATACTCTTCTGTGTAATGTCCATGTTGTTTTTTTCTCTATTCATTTCTTACATGTTTACTGGACTAGGCTGAACCCTTCTAAGACCTGTTGTTATGGCTGACATCCTCAGCTGCAAATGAGACTCAGACCACACTGTTTATGTTTCAGATATGTCGTGATCAGAAAACTCAATGACACTTTTTACAAGCTTTGCTCTATTGTCTTTCAGGGGCTTTCCTTGCTTGTGTAAGAAGGAGCACGTAGTGGCAGCCCTGGCTGCTCCTAGAACCCAGAGTAATCTAGTGATGTGAGGGCGGTACTGGTCCAAGCTAATGATAGACAAGATATTTGTTAGCTGTGGGCAGGACCTACCAACAGACAGACACTGCTTCTGGAACATCAGCTAAAAGACAGCACTGCTATGGTGGCCATACCATCTTCAGCCAAGGCTGGATTGCGGACCATCTCTATCCTGCAGTAGGTACTGTAGATGCACTGTCAGCGTCTACATATGGTGGTCCTTGATTAGGCAAACATCTGGTAGTATTGAGGTCTCTGGTCATGTCCAGGATTCCCACGCACCATGCAATAGAGAAGTGACACACCTCTGTGGCTGAGGGTCTCAGGGTTTATTCTGAGGCCTGCCTTTACCTGACTCATAATAGCACATGCAGGAGGAGAGATGTCTGTGATGAGGCCTCTTGTGGCTAAAGTAATGGAATGTGGCATTTGGCAGTTTACTTCTTGAGTAAATCACAGCTCTGTGCCTCAGCTTCCTCATTTGTAAAATGGGGTTAATGATACCGTCCTCCTTGTTAAAAAGCTCTTGGTATGTGCTGATGAAAATACACACTAAATGTTATTATGGCTAGGTGTGATGTATAGAGTTTATTACTGCTGTTACTTTCACAAAAGTGAATTTGCATTGGAAAAGTGAATTTGCATCAGAATTTCTGTCTCGTGCATAGTACATATAAGTACTGAAATACATTTATGTAATAAGAACAGTAAAGAAAGAAAGATCTATACTTGTGATGTGCTAAACAATGACTAAATCAAGGTTTAGCTCCTTGGGAATTAAGCAGCTGAATTATAAGCACCTTAATATGAGGTTCATAATATAAATTCTTGGAGATCACTGAGTACAAAGAACATTCTGGGAGTTTCTCTCTCTACTATGTAATCTAGGAGACAGTAAAGTGTGTTTTGAGAGAGTTAGGATAACCTCAGGACCACTTGAGGCTGATGAAAGAGATATGATTGTTCTCAGAAGTCCAAACTGAGCTTCATAGTTAAGTTTGTAGACATACAGTGTAGGATGTAGGATGCAGTGCCTTCATGAGCTGCTTCCTTGTGCACAGTTGCTCCCTCCCCAAACTCTGCAAGCTGCAAGCTGAATTTACATTCAATTGCACAAGCAATGTCTTGAAGTGTTTGCCAAAAAGCATCCTAAAGAATGTCCTTTCAGTGTCACATCAGGACAGAAATGAGGACCAAGTTTCTCAAATGAGATCTCATCCTGAACTGGGAAGACAGAGAGAGCAGGCTCTGGACCAAGCAGTTCTCTGCCACATGGTACTGAATAACCTGACAGACAAGACTGTTAAATTTTCACTCTTTCAATACTATTTTTATTGTAAGTTTAAAAGAAAATATTACAAAGGCATGAAATGCCCACATTACTACCACAGCATAGTACAGAACATTGGAGATGGGTGCACTGCTTTTTACATTCTGTGCATGATGAAGGTGGCATTCAGGGAAGGCAAGGTCAGTTGAGTTTCTTTTCCCTATTTCCAAAATAGTATTTTTTTCTCCATCTTGCTGAGAGCTACTGTCAGTTTTTAGTCTCCAGTGCCATTAAAAAAAGCCCACCTAGCCAGCATACTCAAATTAATAAAACCTAACAGTTTGCTACTCTTAAACCTGCTAGAAGAGCTCTTTCATGGTTGACTGGGTAGCTCAGGAGGTTACTAAGGGGAGATACTTTTTCTTCTCTTAGTCACCTGTTTGAGTCTTTTCCAAGGTAAATAATAATATTCATTATGCAATCGCATATGTTCGTGTCTATGTTAAATGAGTTGTGCTCTCTTCAGGTCTTAAGGGACAAAAGCATATCACACAGACATTTTCAAAGTGACCTTTATCTCCGTTTCCTCAGTGACCTACCACCCTATGACTGCTTGTATTTCTCAGTTCAAACATCTTTCCTCATAGAAAGAAGGCTCATAAGTCTGTATTTCCCAGGCTTATTGATGGGGTGTTATGTTTTTATTGTTGAAATTGTTTATATTCTCAAGGTCACTTGACTGCTCTATACCTAATCGTAGTTACATACCATGGGCACAATGCATATGTTTGGGGTTTTTTTTCTGGTTTTTGTGATTAATTTTTTCCCCTTACTAAAACATCATTTTTTATGTCTGTTTGCTTGACAATTTCACAGGTAGATTAGCTGAAAAAAGTAGGTCAGGACTGAAATCAAAGAACAATAGGACTGGAAGATGCAGAAGAAATTACCTTGTCCAGATCCTGCCTTGAGGCTGGATCATGTTTATGTAGACAATCTCTGCTCATTGTTTTTTGATTTGCCTTGGAAACTTCCAGGGATGGGGTCCCAGAACTTGCTGAGGAAGATAGATCCTGTGTTTAGTTATCATGAAATTTAGACCTGAGACTTCCCTGCTGCAAAAAAAACCTGAATAGCTTAATTTTTCTCCACTCAGAAAATTTATACTTCTGTCTTTGGTGCAACCACATGTGTACTTCAACTGCCCCATCCACACTTACAGTCCTCCACTTTCAGCCTCGTGAATTAGATTCTTTCACCTTTACTGGACTTACTCTGCCTGGTACATTTCTTCTCAGTTTTGTTGATTTCCTCAACTAGATATCTGGATACTGATAACTAGATACCTGAATACTGATGGGAAGACATCTGTTAGTGTTACTGTCTTTAATGTTCATGCATTCCAGTGATTTTCTCACAGATCTTTAATTCATCTCACTTTTTATGTCACTTATGCTTCTGCATTTGACTCCTACTTAGGATGGCCATTTGGCAAAAATAACTCCAAACCTGTCATTTACTTGCTACTTCCTTTCTCATTCTTCTCACTCTTTTACTATAAAATGTCTGTGTTCTCTGAGCATGTTATCACAGATTATGTAGCGTAATAGCCCTATAGGTGATAACATTTGTCACCATATGAAAATACCACTGTGGTGTTTTGTGTTTAAAAGCTGAGACACTTGGGTTCTGTAGTTATATGTGTTTTGAGAAGTTTATTTTGAAAGTGCTTATGTAACTATTTTTTTTTAATAAAATAAAAAGAACTTCAGTCTATTTTTAGAGAAGAAAGAGCAGAGTTCATTCCTCAGATTTGACCAGTTTGGCATTTATCAAGGCCATTATGAGTTGTAAGGAAGTACATAATTCCTTTATAATTGTCTCATTTGAGAAAGGAACTACATGGTGAGCAATAAGAAGCAGAATGCATTGGTGTCTTATTTTTAAGGACAGAAAAGCAGAATAATTGCAATGGAAATAACCTTGCCCACTTTAAAATCACCAAATGCGGGAACTGAGCAGAAAGTAGAATTTAAGTTGTGGGTATATAATTAATATGTATATGTTTGTGTAGCAGATGCATATAATTTTATGTACAACTAAGAAAAAATATTAAAGCCAGTTTTTCCCTTTTTCCTTTCTGTGTGCACATACAAAACATTAAATTTAAAGAGCTGTATGCCATTAGCTACTAAGATTCACAATTGTTCTAGAGCACTGAAAGTAGTTCTTGCAATGATAATTGTAAAATATAAAGTAATAGCAAATAGGTTTGCATTTAGTATAATGATTAGATAACTAGGGAAAAAACAGCTATTATGTGTTCCTGGACCACAGTGGAGGCAGAAAGCAAGAAAAGTGTGTGCTGTGACTGCATATTATTAAAAATGTAACACTTTATGTTTACTTTGCACTTAAAAATGTGAATGATCTGACTAACAGAAACAGACAATCTAGTACAAATTGTTTGGAATACATTAAAAGTGTATACGAGACAAATCGCTATTTTATAATCGTTCAGCAATATAGTAAATTTGCACTGCAGGTTTGATTCATAACAAATTTGCATAACATTTATGTGGGGTTTTCATTGTGCTAATACAGTTCTTTTAGCCACTTCTTATGTGTGCTACCATTCCATTATGTACCATTGGGGGTACTTGGAAAAAAAGGAGAATGGGGTATGGGAGTTAGCAGGAAGGAATTGATGGAGTTGTAAGATGAAGGTTTGTAATCACAGAAATTAAAAGCTAGGAAAAAGGGGATTGAGAAGTGTGTATAGCTTAAAATTGAGGGAGGAGAGAAGGAATGCATGTATTCTGGGCTCTCATGTGAATCACATATAGTATTCACTTCATCGTTTAGGAGGATGTGAGGAGAAAAGTGGGTATCAAGAGTGCATGGGCTGAAGGGGCTTCCATGAACAGCTATGTTAAATGAAGGTGCTTGTTAATATGCTTTGATTTGCATATACTTTATATCCAAATGAATGTTTACATTGTATATTTTGCCTTTTAATATTGTAGCTCTTAATTTTCTTAATTCCTTTCCATTCAAAAGACCAATCTGGAAAAAGAAGTGTGAATTTTCTTTAAGGAGGAAATAGGAAATGCAGAGGCATGAGGAGAGAGTAGGCGTTAAAGAGTAGGTGGAATGGATCCATTTGAGAGAGGTCTGGTTTGACATTTCTACTGCACCTATGCATATCAGTGCATCTAAATCGCAGCTGTGAAATCTGTCTGTGGGGAAAAGACAGACATATTTACCAGTATGCTTACATCTGCTTTCCAATTACATGTAGAATTCCACTTACAACCACCCCACCTTCCCAGTCTTGATCTCTTTTCTGTATTCGTGTTTTTTTACTGTAGCATCCACACAAATTAGATGAAGAATAAATGTATTGACCTGTACACAGAAGATCATAAACACAGATTTTGTGCTGTTTTATTGTCAAAATCATTACTTAAAATCAGTTTTATCTCTTCAAATAGCTTGTATAAATGTTTATTTTCCTCTTGAATTTTGATAACCTAATGCAAAGTTTAAAAGTAAGTTTACTGGCCTGACCAGTACACTAGTGAATGTATTTATGTACTGGTTTTGAGTAGGAGAATTTTAACAGAGTTGCCTAACTGTGTACCTCATGGGTGAATGATACATATTTATTCCTTTGTTTAACAGAATTTATAAATTCTTTTGGAGGACAACAACAGAATTTCTATGCTTGGTCACAAGGTACAAGTTTAATAATTTTTTTCAAGGTATTCTGCAATGCCTAATTTGTCTATTCCAGGCAGCTCCACTTCTTGTAGTTTATTCTCTCACTTTGCTCAGGTGTCCTGGTGATTATGCTGAATACATGTTCTGATGTTCTGATGGCTGGATGAGTAGTCTGGAGTCCTTCTGCCAAAAGAGTCATAAAGTTATGTTTGGGTTAGTTAAACACGAAGTTTTTCAGTATCCTAAATTAAGAGGAATGGCTTTTGATTTAGCCTGTTCTGTGGTTTTGCTTTGTCTCTTCTGCATCTGGGAAGATGTTCCTCAAAACCATGAGGCTGATACCTATGAGGTTCAGGTTCTGAAGATTATAAGAGTTAAAAATAAAATCAGAGAAACAGAGAATATTTAACATTTGGACACTCTTTGATTATGCTTGAAGAAAGTTGCAGCCTTCTGTTTAATTCAAAGCTCAATGAGAAGCACATAGTAGAAGGCAAGTTTTTGGATTGGATTATGCAGTTTGCTTTTGGGGATAACAGACGAAAATGTAGTGCAGTGATGATGATATGAATGTGAACACTGACAGTATAGGGAAGTAAATACAGTTACTCATTTGTGTAGGGAAAAGATGTCTGATGAGCTCCATGACAACAAAGTTAGCAAAGCCATAGTACTATGCCTCTCTACTATTGCCTTGATCTCAGTGTTTTACAGAACAAAACTGTTTACTCTGAGCAAACATGCAGAGTTACTTGCTCAGTCAGATTAAAGTAATTGTAAAGAAGACCAGTAAATTTCATATCTGATAAAAAGTGAAAAGCCCTCTCTAACAAGCAGTGCAGCCTGTTCTAACTTATCAACCTGTTGATGGTTCTTGTTCCAGCTGAGTAGTCAGCGTTAGTTGACCAGGGTGCCTCTTCCCTGCTTTTAGTAGTCTTTAACTGAAGAAGTAGATGTTCTGGAAACAGTGAAAATAAAAATCTAAAGGATACCATTTCAGGTGAGATTGAGCTCAGCTAACCTTGGAGTCAGACACTTCCAGGAAACAGTTTGGCCCATCCCTGAAGAGCAGAGATGTAGGGCCCAGTGAGGAGTCTCCACGTGTCTCCATTGACTAGAGTGGAAGCTGAGTCAACCTGCTGACATTTGTTATGGAACTGTTCTATAGATATTGCCAATGGCATTACATTTTACCCTACAAATCAAGCTATTTTGGGTGCCTCTTGTAGAAGTGTTTCACATAGTCATTTTATTATCTTTTTCCAGTATTATAGTGAAGAGAGAATGTGATTTCCCTTGCTGTGCCTCACCTGGAGAATCCAAGTTTATTAACTACATATAAAATGATTTTGTAGCCAAAGACACAGTTTCGTGAGTTATGTCAGGAATTTGTAATTTAAATTTTAAATTCCCCTTTAATATTTCCATCTCCTATTTTTGGTTCTTCATAAGGTAAGGTGTTTTTCTGATTCATCGTTGCTGATTTTCTTATACAAGGAGCAAAATCAGAAGGAGAGTGTGTCTGTTCCTCTCTGGACATGTGAAATACTACTAATTACTTCCTTCTTCCATCTCATAAAACTCTCTGTTTTTTCTAAAACTATTTTAATAGTATGACTTATTACAGAAGGTTTCCTTGTCCACTAAAACTGCTTACACTCAAAGCTACTATATAAGCATAAATAAAGACTGAGCTTTTTCTGGTTGATATCAAAGTTGCTAAATGACTGTAATAATGTTTTATTTTTGTATTGGCCTTGCTAACCTTTGCAAAACTCATGTTAGGTGAAAGGTGCTGGAGATTTGGTGGTCCGTGCTGTACATGATGCTGAATGATGGAAAACAAGATGAGCAAAATTAATGCTATGTGTGATAAGACTTGTCAGACTGCTAACTTAGAACAAATAGCTCAAGAAAATGTTTGTGCAACTCCATGGTAGCAATAGGGCATTTTAATGACATTTTTATCATATTCTTTGTTCTGAGTTTTTGCAACTGTCATTTTAAAATAGGGTTTTGTACAGTTTCCATTGTAGTATGAATGTTCCCACTCTGAACATTCAACCGTGATTTGGATTGTGGGTTTTTTTGCAGTTGTAGACTGTGGGCTTTTGTTATTTAGAGGAAAAAACAGACTGAAAAATGGAAGATGTAGAATTTAGTGATTTTTAAATAAATACAGGAAACTGTATGTAATGAATGCATAATTTTTATGAATTGGAATCTTAAATGATAAGTAAAATGTTAATTTGTAGACATGTGTAGTTGTGAAGCAGATGGAAAAATAGAAATGTGCAGGAAAAGTAGGTATTTGCAGAAGCTAATGAAGTTAATTGGTCTCATTTGGCTACACTATTTTCCCAAACCCCCCGAAGACTGGGCTTTTTAATTCTTTAATTAAAAATTAGTAAGGTATGCTAATATTATAACCTTTACTTTTTTCAGCTTTCTATATACATACATCTTATTAATAGTACTACCCTTAGCAGTCCAATATTAGCAAGCACATTAGTAATCTGGAAGTTCTAAGGAAAGTGCCAATATTGTGAAACAATAATTTAAAAATTAGCTATCCATGAGTTAATATACGCTTTAAACCCCTCATAATTATTTTCTTTCTCTGTTTCTACATGATTACAAAGAACAGATCTGTTTTTCTCAGTTTAGGGAATGTAAATTAAAGTACATAGAACAGTTTAGGCTGTGGAAGATTTTAATTTTAAATAGAAATATTTAAACCAACTTTGATAAGCTGGGTTACAGGCTAAATCTACAGCAAAATACTGAAAACTTAACATCAGTTAACTGATACATAGCTACATGAGTTTCCTTAAATGTTTGGGGTTTTAATCAGAGGAAAATATTAGAAGCTATATATTCTCATGCTTTCTAATGGGCATTTGACAAAAGAAATTCAGTCCCTATGCTCTAAGGTGGCAATTTGGACCACAGTGAACATCACTGAATGTGCTGAAGCATTTTGCAGGTGACTTTGTGCAGCACCCACCACTGCAGCCCAGTCGTTCCTAATGTATCACCCCTCTCTCGATTCCCTGTGAAGTTTTCTGTATTTGGATGATTGAGTTAGAGCAACTACTTAGAGTTTCAAAGGACTTGGATAATGTTACGCTGTAGGGTTGGAAATCTCTTTGAATACTATGTTGCAAAGGGACAAAGACATAGTTTCAACGCATTTATTAGGCCCCTGCTGTAGAAGCGAGGAACAATAAACCATCTTTTTTAAGTTAAGAGATCTTGGAACAGGCCGCTCCAATAAATCCTGGGTTTAAGAAGCGAGGTACGTGCTACAGTGCTGAAGTTGTTTATTCATCTGGAGTGTATTAGGCTCTTGATTAATAAGAAGACATCTGCAATTTTACATAAGAAACAGAGCAGGCAGTTTGGCCGTTTTAAGTGGAAATTGGAAGAGAAGAGCCAAACCTATACAAAATCATTGTCTACTCCTGGCTGCCACTAATGTTGATAATAATTATTATCATAGTGGTTAAAAAATATACATATTGATACAATGTTTCAACCTGAAGGGCTCAGCAACCATTTTTACAGGAGCCACACATCTTTAAGAACTGGTAGCTTTTTAGATAGCTCTATAAAATGAAAAGCTATCTTTGTGTGCCTGATCTGGTCTCTCAGATCTCACACTGATGTCTGACACAAGTAATGCATTTGAAGTCAATGAATTTACACTGATATGAGAGATGTAAGGCATCATGAAGAATTAGTCTACATCTCTCCAAAATGTGAAAGTAAAAACCTTCAGAAGAGAAGTAGAATGCCTGTCAGAGTGACATCTTTCATAGGAATAATCTTGCACCTTAAATTTAAGAAGGCTTAAAACATCCAACAAGTAAATTAGGCAAAAATTGTGTAAAGTCCTAGAAAAGAAACTGCTACATAACAAATTAAATGAGTGTGATGACTGAAAGCCTCACCGAAAGCCAGTAAGGTTTGGGAGGGGGTTATTTTTTGGTTTATTTTTTTTTTTAAATAGAGCACTTAACTATGCAAGTACATAATTTAGTGGAGAAAATAGAAGTGTTGTCAGCAGAGTTTCAGACAAATTGGTTCCCAGTTAGAGACTGATTGGAAAGGCCAGAAAGCAAAGCATTAGTGGATTAATTTCAGGAAGTCACATGCTTTGTTAATAATCCATAAAAGGGCAAATTCTGAACAATTGGATATCTCACTCCAAAAAAAATGTTGATAATGTGAGTGGAATAGTAGACCATCACTGCTTTCAGTAGAAAAAGGCAAGTTAATTCTTGCCAAAATAATTTGGAGTACAGGAAATCTTCAATATTTAGTGTTGAAAACTTGACCAAAGCAATTTGATCCTTTTGGCACCATGAGTTTAGTCAAAGTGTAGGGTGATGGTGAAAAGATGAGAGGAACTATAGGACACATCTGAAAGTTTTCCAGAGTCATCTGTGAAGCAGGACTTTACTAAATTCATAAAGTGGAGAGTACACGGGAATCATTCTGATCATTTTGCAAGCCATTTATCTCTTTCATGACTCTGTAAGTATTTGTGGCAAGTCTTAATAAGGAAATGTAGGACTAGCAAAACAATGCATGTTGGTTAGCCTTCAAGACAGTTACATCTGGAAGCAGGGAGCCATGCCATATGATCAAGCAGCTCTTTACCAACCATCTGCAAGTATTTCTTGGGCCTGCAATGAGACCATTGAGTGTAGTTTAAAAAGTTACTCTAAGTGCCCCTGAACACACTGAGATTTGATGTCCAACTATATGGTGCACCACTGTGGAACTCATTTGAGTTGAACTATGGGAGAGGTATAGTTTGGTCACTGTTGTCATCTAAAATGTTGTTTTTAACATCTATATTCCCTTTATCATACTTCTGAGCCAGCTGAGAGGCCACCTCCTTCAGTGCAGTAGTGCTACAGTTGTACCCTGTGAGATGCCTCCAGCCAGGCAGCTGGCTAACAGGGATGCAGCCAGGAGCAATGCAGTCCCTGGAAGGACTTGTCACTTTTGGAACCCATCTGCAAGCTCTGGATCAGCTAACCTTGCAGGCTTTTTTGAAAGAATGACTTGAGAAATAAGAGTTTGTTTATTTTTCAGCTGGAATTAGTTATTGTCACAGTATCTTTGAGGAAATTTATGGACAAAGGGAAAGCTTTCTTTTTGGATGAGCCTTTATTTATCTTAATGTGTATATATAAAATAGATATACACATTATTTTTCACCTATATGTTAGCTTTCCAAATAGTCACTTCAGAATTCATTTTGTACATGCAAGTTAGTGGTTCTGTATTCATAGCTGGGTTAAAAAAAAAGAATTTAGTAGTTAATTAGTAAAAAATAAAATCACAATGTGCTTATCCATGGGAAGTTAAAAAATATTGTAAGATGCAGAGACTTTTTTGGTATAACTTATTGAAGAGCAGGAACTGTCATGGTAGCATATAAATAGGGCAGATGGAGATAGCCCCTTGAGGCTATGGGACTTGAGATAATAAACCTTGAAAAGTTACCATAATTTTCATTTTGTATTTTCCTCATGAACTCAAGTAATATAGCTCATTCATTTTGAATATTACCACTGGACTCCCAGGCAATAAGTTTGATTTTCTTAAACCCTACATCTAACCAGATCCAGACCAAAGCTGAAATACTGATCCTGTTGAAGTTAATAGCAAAATTCCACTGGCTTCAGCAGGGCCAGGATTTTATTTTGAAACTGGAGATTTTAGTATATTACATTATTTTGGTTACATAAGTCAAATGAAACAGCCTAGTGTTCAAAAGGTTGGCCAATTCTTTTCCTCCTAGTCCTCCTCTGTATCTGTTGGACATGTCCACTAATATTTCATTGACGTAAATGACTTGCTAGAAGTTTCCTCAGTGTGTTGAGTACATCACCTATATATCATGTCTGCCACACACAGAATATTAGTCTTTTTGCAATTAAATTCATGGAGGAAGGGAGGAACATATTTGAGCTGATGAAAATAATAGCTTAGGGTTAAATTCTTCACAGAAAATGAGTAGGAGCTCGTGATAAAGCTAAGTAAGGGTCATGGATTCTTTTTTACCTCACATAAGACAATATGAGGTGATAAAAACCACTTCTTCAGTGGAACACATTTTTTAGCTTGGGAAGAAAGTCGACAAATTAAGATATTTCAGAGGCAGTAATTTTGTATCAGCCTCAGAGATCTTAAAGTTTTCTGTGGAAATAAAGTGGTCCAATGTGGGGATGGTAAACCTAAGCTAAAGTGGCAGACATTAGAGCCAAAGAACAAAACCCAAGTATTTATGTAGAAAAATCAGGGAGAATACAGCCTTTCTTTAGCTATCCCATTGTCTTAAGTAGCAGACACAGTATTTTACCTCTGCATTCTAAAATCCCAGCTCGCAACTGAATAAAACCAAGAAAACAGATCCTTCTGTAATAAAAACACATGTAAAATTCCTGGAAATGTTTCCTGTTACAGGCTGCCTGGTTAGTTTAGGCTGTCTCCGTATTGGTACAAAGTCAGCAATTGTCTGTTCTAATATTATTCGTACTCCTTTTTGCCAGGAAGATGAAGATCAGACCAGAAGGTTATCGGTCTCCTTTGCAGCCATGTTAAGATCAGAAGGAATAAAAAACCTAATTGTCCTGATTGCATTTCAGATTGTTTTGATTGGGTTTATGCCCATGAGATAAAAAGCCACAAAACAGGCTATTTTTTTTTTTTTCTGCTACAATAAAAGCCAGAGAAGAGCTTTTGCTTTGCAGTTGGTACAGAATGGTCCAAAAAAGCCAGATCCAATCCACAGCATGATTCTGCCTGGATTACCAATTTTTTGAAGTGACCCTGTGTTGGGACTGTAGCTCAGCAGGAGCAGCTGTTACTGGCTCTTCCTGATGGTCAGGATCCTCCTAGTGCACCCTTCACCCCACAGCTCTTTGCTCCTCAATCTGCCACTGTGTCCACGTTGGAGGTGACAGCTCCTGTCCCATGACTATAGAGCCTGGCCCAAGGAGGTGACCCAAAACTGACATCTGGTCCAGAGCAATTAAATGGTTGGACCAAATGGGTAATATCGTGTTCCAAGATGAGTATTTGCTTTTTTTCACAAGGCTGTCTTCCATTATATCTCTTTTTTTCCTCTGTCTTTATGGGGGATGTGAGATAAGGGACATGGTTTGGTGGTGGGCTTGGCAGTGTTAGATTAGTGGTTGGATTCAGTAATCTTAAAGGTCTTTTCCAACTGAGGCAATTCTATGATTCTGTGTCAGGAAACTTAGAGCTTGCAGTTCTATTAACTGTCTGGAGACATTACATTAATGTGATATTTTAATTTGGTCTGCTATGAACTGTGCTTGCTTACAGGAGATCTGCAATATATTTGCAGGCATGTAACATGTATCTCTAGTAGACATGTTTTAACGGAGTGAAACTGGTTGTGGCATGCCTACAAGACTGCAGAAAATGAGGGGCAACTTTTAGGCAGCATGCCTTGAGGATGCCTTCTTAATAGGCATGAAATAAAGAAGCAGAAAGTGTTCTGGGATGTGGAGAGACACATTTTCAGCCTAGTACAGGATACAAGTTGGGAGTGTTATTGACCAACATCATAATGTTCCTTCCCCAGCAAGAAGGGCCATCTACATCCTCATGATGAATTTCCAGGTTATTTGAACAGTTTGCTTATTTATCTTGGCCAAAGACCATACTGCAGTCATCTGGGCTAGACTACTGTAATGTGCTTCTAATTGTTTCCCTTGAAATTGATCTGGAGCTTCTTTGGGGTGGAAAGCTGAGATATTAAAAAATACAGCCCCATTCATGTAGCTGTTCAAATTTTAATCCCCTAGTTCTTGGGCAGCAGCCTTGCACTCCATGTCCCTGCCTGGCAGTTGCTCACGATTGGACATAGTCAGCTTTCTCTCCCTGGGCTGAGTCAGGCACAGGCCAAAGGCAAATCTTTCTTGTCCTCGGTTGTGGAACTCCCTGCCAGAGCCCCTTGCTGGCTGCCTTTAAGGCAAGCTGCAAGCCCTGTTTATTTCAGTTGGCCTATCCATGACTGTTTTATGGGCTCCCTACCTTTGTTTTTGCATCTGCTACCCTTTTGTTTTTCTCTTTACTCTAACTAGTCAGGAATTGAATCTTTTGGGGCTGGCAGGTCCCTTTTGAATTCTGTGTGTATAGCATATTGTAACATGCTATTAGATTTTGCTTTCTACTTTTACTGTTTTGCATTTGGCTCTTTATGTTACTTGGCTTTCAATTGGTGCTTTAGAAAAGATCAAATAAATATATAATTGTGTCAAGTCTTATTTTGTCTAAGAGGGTTAAATCCAGTATCCAAATATAGAAGAGTGTGTTTATGGGGAAACTTAGCACTGGGAGAATTAGAAAGAAAGCTCCAATTAGAAAGCAAGCTGATTCCATGCCGTTTGCAATGCCATGTTTTCTTTGAGAAAAAACTTCCACTGTAATTAGCAAGAAAGTGCAGCCTACCGGCCAATGCATTGCCTAACACAGAGACCGCTATTCAGTCTTAGAAATAGATTGTGCTTTTATATGCTCCTCTGGAGACTGACAATACTATACAGTCCAGTATCAGCAAAACAGGAGTCTAAACACAAGCAGAGTCAGGAAATCTTGTACAATAGATGATAAATGGCGATTTGGTTCATTGGCCACTTCAGGAGGAAGCGTGTAAATGTAATCGTGGGATACAATGATCTGTGCTTCAAATACTAGAAATAAAGTATCTATATTCCATCCTACATCAAATGATTTAAGTGTTACATACATACCTGAACTGGTATAGATGATGTTGTTATTTGTGTTATGCTGGCTGCTGAGGGACCAACAGAAGTTCAGATCTTTGTTCTAGAAACTGCCTAGGAATCAGCAAAAAGGTGCGCTTTACCTCATGTTGAGATAAGTCTGATAACATCAGCCAGGGTAATGAAACAAACTTGGAGGAAGAGGAAGTAGCAGCCAAGTGCTGTATGAAAAACAAGGGTCTTAGTTCAAATATTGTCATCTGAAAATGCTTTATGGGCACTAAAACAGGGGAGTGAACCCAGGGGTAAGGTCTTGCCACTTTCCTGAGCATTGGGAGTCCAGGAAGTTACATATCATCTGTCTAAGGAAATTCCAGTTGAAAAATACTATCAAAACCAAAGACATTTAGGGCAGCTTGGTCCTGCAAAACAGTAAAATTATTAATCACTTGACTAATCCACATTAATCAGTCTAGTAGCAAAATTATTAATCAGCTTGATGATCTGAGCAATCTTGCAAAAATCTTGTAAAAGAAATGAGCCTGGTTGGAATTTTAAAAGTGGTAAAAGATCTTCCAGTAAAACAAAATTACTGGAAGAGATGCAAAATCTCCCCCAAACCAACGTTATTTCTAATCTCACTGTTTCTATTTCATCCATCTCCAACAAAAGCAAAAACTTTCATGAAGGCTAGTATTTGAAAGCAAAGTATATGTTCTCTGTATGTGAGAAGAATGAATCTCCTCACACACGAACATAGTGAGAAGAGAAATGCTGAAGATAAAGTGAATGTGTAAGAGGGGAGAACAATTGTTCCTTAATTGTGAGGAGGATTGTTGTTAGGCCTTTAAGAGTAAAACATCTAAATGAGTACAGAAGCAGCATACATACAACATCCCGTCCAGAAATTCAAATGCCATCAAAACATGTAAGATAAATTGGAAGATGGAGCTTCTTGAGACCTCAAGAAGCCTCAAGTGATTCAAGGGAATAACCTGATGTGTATAGCACAGTCATCCCCCTGAAGAGAGGAAAAATAAGGCAAAGGGTAGTCAACAAAGTTGAACCAGTATATTTCAGTACTGGAAGTAATAAATAATAATTGTCAGTGGGGGCTGAGTGCTTCACTGACAAGAACAAGATGGCAATAACTAACTTGTCCCAGATGAAGAACAAAATCTATTTTTTGTGGATACATGGATGGCTAATTGAAAACGTGTGAACATGAACAATTTTAGAATACAGAGGAGTGTCATTCTGTTAGCTGTTAGTGATATTTCCACTCCTCCAAAATGTATACTGTCTTTATATTCCCTTCAAGGAGTGGCACAACACTCTGCTGTCTTCAGGCACTTGTTTAGGCTCTCCAGGCTGGAAACATTCAGAACCTGAGGAAAAGGTGGCAGGGATTCTGCCAAGAAAGAACCATCTCTTTCTAGAGCAAGTTGATGACACAGGCTATTGAGTCCTTACAGAGAATTGTTTGACTTCTGGTTTTAGATGGTTTTAATTCCTTCAAATTGCTCCTTGAATAATAGGAAAAAGGCAATTTGAATTTCAGTGACAGATTGGACATAACAGGTTGCAACTATTAGGTCTAATTTTACCATACTGAGAAATAAAATTGCCTAAACATAAACATCGATCACTGATGCAGTAAATTAATTTGTACAGAAAAAGTAGTTTAACTGTAGTGCACATTAAACATAGAAAATTTTTAAAATTACAGCTCTCTGAATTAATTTGTACACTTGTTTACTTGTTAAAAGCAAAGCATAACTTTTTTTTGTCCTCTTTGGGAATCCAAATTATGAAAGCTGAGGACAGTCACTGATTGTCTAAAAAAAATCCCAGATAGAGCTCCACAGCTGTGAATATAAATTAAGTTGATTTTTTTTTGTTGTTGTTTTTGAACAGGTTAATAGAGTTAAAAAGACCTCTTCAAAATATGGTTTCATTCTAGCAAGCAAATTCAGTATTTTAATAGGCTTGAATTATGTTTTGTTAAGAATTGGTGGTGTGATGTAATTAAAAAAATTTACAATTTGGTTGAGCAATGAGTTTACATTCGCATGTGTCCTCAGGATTATTTAAACTATTGAAATTTTCCAAACTCTTTCATAAAAGAAATTCATATATGTCTTCTTCCTTCTACTACCATCTCTTTTTAAAAAATCTCTACATATTAAAGGGTGGATGTCAGGAGGTTGGGGCATCCCTTTTTTATGTTGTAGCTAGCAACAGGACAAGGGGTAATGGGATGAAGCTGGAACACAAAAAGTTCCACTTAAATATAAGAAAAAACTATTTCACTGTTCAGGTGACAGAACAGTGGCACAGGCTGCCCAGAGGGGTTGTGGAGGCTCCTTCCTTGGAGGTCTTCAAGACCCACGTGGACATGTCCCTGTGTGACCTGATCTAGGTTGACCTGCGTCTGCAGGGGGGTTGGACTAGATGATCTCTAAAGGTCCCTTCCAACCCCTACCATTCTATGATTCTATGATTCTACTACTATCCCACATTTTAATGTGGTATCTAGAGATTTAAGATACATATTGGCCAACTTTTCTTCATTCTGACATTTGCTATTTATAATATGCTTATTGTTTTATAAAACGAAAAAGAACATGCTTATTTTAAATCACAGCTATAATGTTACTGATCATATGCAATCATAAATGTGTAGGATTCCTGAGTCACATTGGAGCAGGATCTGCCAATGTGGCTTATTTTTTATGGTATCTGGTGTCTACTGTTTTCAAGGACAGTAGTTCGATTCAAACACAATTCTGATAAGTGACAGGTTTTCATGTCTTTAATGCCCTGACAAGGGCATCACTCTCAGGAGAGGGAGGTGAAACCATTTGGATGAGAATTTCTTCCCCTCTCCTTTGTGCTGACACACCAAGATAATGGACAATTAATAGCGAACCTTCTCTGCAGGGAAAGTCTAGGGTTATCGCTAATATAAAAGTGCTCATGAGGTGTTTGGGCACAAAAGGGAGAGAAAAACATGAAGTAGCAAGCAGGACCAGCACAAGGTTTAATGTTCAATTACCTATTTTTTCACATGAAATTATGGTGAATGATTTTTCAGTAACAGCAGCTCTAACTTTTTAGATGTGGTTCACTGCTCATGACATAAGGCAAAGGGCAAGAGGAATCTTGCCATTTGTTTTTTTCTTTTTTTTGTGGTAAGCAAGAAAGCTGACTTGGGTGTTTCTTGCAGATATCAGTTAGCAGGCCTGACTCTTCTTAGTTACTAAATGTGTCGTGCTATAAAGTTTACCCTGCTAGAATATTGACAACAGGTCTAAATAAACTGCTTCTTCACCTTATCTTCTTATCCAAGAACACGCTTGCAGGATGGCCTTTAGTTTCCTTTCACTATAATTGCTTCCATTTAGACTATATGTGGGATTACTTTCCTTTTCTGGCCCTCAGTGTGTACATTTCCCCTTGATCTGGAGAAAGGCTGATTTACAAATTGTGAGTCTGCACAACCCTCATTTTTTGCATTGCTGGGCAACCCCAGCAACTCTCAGATGCTCCCAGAACAGTCTGCCACCCCTGAGGTCACCTGGAGGACTTGCTGGAGGTCAGCAGAGCACTGCTCACACTTACAAGTCACCAGGCAGACAGCCTTGGGGATTATTACAGTGACTGTACCTGTGCACCAGATTTAGCAAGTGGTGATGTGATTGTGTGCCTCTGTTGTCCAAGTAAACAGAGAAAAAGCATACAATATTTCCTGAAGTTAGACAAACCAAAGATTAGTCTAAACTGAGAGTGGAACAGGTTAACTGATCTTTCTCTACCCTAAGCTTTCATTTGTCCCTGGCAGCACTGAGCTGTCAATATAGTGTACAGCTACTGATAAGTATGGGTTCTCCTCAGCCTGAAGAGATCTGTCTGATAAGATAAGATGGCCTTAAAAAAGAGAGAGGGAGAGAGAAAGTACGTTAACTGCTTTGACTGCAAAATACCCCCTGGTAGCCAGAGATAAGACACCTTGAGCTGCTCAGAAGACCTTAGACAGGATGTAAATGAAGCCAAAAAAAAAAAAAAAAAAAAAAATTCAAATCCAGCCGCTATTCTGCTCTACTCTTATTTCCAACTCTGACAGCAGAAGGCTTAATTTACTGTATTTCACACTGGGCTACCATTCTGCACTGAGGAAGCTACAAAGAGTTGTTTTAGATATAGACTTTAACAAAGAAAAGATCTCTTTATTTCTGGAGAGGCCTCTATTTCAGACAGTTAATCATGAGTTTTAGCAGGTTTTGGTGAATTGAAATTACACAGAAGAGAAGGAAAATGCTGCCTTTTGCAAAGAATTTCCCCTTCTTTTCTTTTGTAATTAAATCGCCAAAGTAAAGCTGTATTAATGTGAAGGGACTGAATGAGACACGTATATTTTAAATGCAACTCTTGTGAAATTCCACATAGAGGGACTGATGTTCTGCAAGACAGTAACATGGTAGTTGTGGCAGTTTACACGTGACAGCTTTGTAGTAGGATTTGGTCTTCTGACCAAATTCATTAGATTCTCCTTACAGGCTAGGCTGCCTGTAAGTTAGTGGAAGCCGTACATATCTACCACCCTGTGCCTACCTCATGGCATATTCATCCACATGTGTTAGTACATTAAAGTAATCTGGGGAAAATGAGGGTCAGGGAGAAAGGGCTGAATCATTTTGCACAGCATTTTGACTACAGTGAAAAGGTTTCTGAGGCACGCTGCCCCCAGTGTGACTGTGCTGCATACACTACCATGGATGTAAGCCTTTATCTGCCATTCTGAGAGTTTACTTAGTTTAAAAACAAAGGTTACCTTTGCTTGGTAACTTCTGTCACTTTTAACAGCTGTGCAACACAGCTGCACAAACAGTCAGATCTAAACAAAAAAGAAGCCTGAAATGGGATGTAGATGGACTATAAGAAGCTAAATAGATTTGGTTATTGAAAATCTTCCTCCCTTCCCCCTTCACCCCTTCACCCAATTTGGTCGGCAACTCCTTTTTTTTTTTTTTTAATGAAATATTTCTCAGGTATCTCTGGTTTGGCAATCTGTTAAAACCACCTAAGCGTGAGCATCTGGGTACCCATCGCCTTTGAACAACCGGCTGCATTGAGAGCATTGTACTAAGCTAAAAACACTGTGGGCACTTTCAGCAGAAAGTGCTGTGTTCCTGTCTTCCCCATGTAGGGGCCAAGTAGGTAGAGTATTAAATGGGATGAGGCCTTGATTTAGTTCCTTCAGCACCCTGAGTGCATCCAAAGCCCTGTTTCCCGCCTCTGAGCAGAACGTCTTTGGTTCTCCAAAAGCCTATCCCCATGGAAGCTGAGTTTGCTGAGGCAAAGGATGCCCTATTCATAGGGCTGGTAGGAGCACATTTGAGAATGAACTGTTAAACTATTGAGAAGGACACTTGTTTAGTCCAAGAGTTCTTGCTGTGTGAAACTTGTGCTTAGGTTTATTTTTTGTTTTATCTAGTGCCTCTTTAATGTACAAAGAGCCTAGTACTCCCCTCTCCCAGCCGAGTGCCCAAGCTGTGAGGTTGTAGACCTTTTCCCGGTGCCCCCCAAGGCCCCATGAATCCTGCTTTCTTTGCTTCTTAGGCTTCTGGAGACACCTAAGTCTCTTTGCAGATCTAAGCCCGGGAGTTTTCACCTGTGTAAATAAGACCACCACCAGATCTGTGTCATTCTAAGAAATAAGAAGTTCTGTAGTTTTTTACTGCATTTAATTCTAGCACACTGTAAAATAACTGATATGTTTTGAAAGTGTTAACTAACTGCCTGCATTGCTTTCACTTGATCTTTGTTTCTTTCTACTTTTCATTTCCTAGAAAATGGATTTTGTGGTACCTTTGCCTGGGTTTCTTCCAGATGCAATTATTTACTCCCTTCTTTCTCCCTACCCTATATTCCTTCTTTTTTTTGTCCTAGTTTAGGCCCTTCCAAAGTGTGTCTTGCTGTTGCTGTTCTGGTCTGGAGACAATGAAGCAATGAATTGGGGTGGTTGAAGGTAGGCGCAGGTGGGAGGAACAGGCATATACAATAAAAAAGTCGGAAGACAGCTGAATGTGAGGTACACCCATAGCAATCCCTGCAGACCTTCATGGTTAAACTCTAGATTAACTGAAAGAAGGGCAATACTCAAATAAGGACCCAAGGTAGTGCTTGACATCTCGGGGATTTCTGCCTGCAAATCCTGCCCAGGAGCTCCATCTTTTGTCTAAGCCTCCAGCCAGTGAGCTTTTGACAGCCCACCCTTCCCCCTGCGGGGTCTTTGGGCTTTGTGGAATGGGGACTTGGAAGCAGCTGTGAAGCAGAGTCTCCTTCAGCTCTCAGGGTCTGAGCCTCTGGACCATTTAATTTTGGGAAGGAAAGAGGAAGAACGATGGTTTTCTGACACCCTTCTTAAACTGTGACCTGGAAAAGAAGCAGCAGTCAACTCTCTTACTTGTATCCCAGGACAGTTACTTTGATGACTGGGACCATGTTATAGGGGATGCTGTCTCTAAGGCTTCTGTACACTTCAGCAGCTTTTAAAAGGAGCTGCAGAGCGGGGGAAGATTAGAATGAGAGGATTTCTAGTCCTATTCATGGTGTTGCCTGGGGAGAGTGGCAGCAGAATGCAGAGAAAAGTATTGGAGTCCAGTGAGGAGCCTGAACTGTTATCCCCTAGTCATTTGCTGTTCTTAATAAGTAGTACAAATACTGTTATCAACACAACAAATTATAATGATTATGTTCTAGCAAAGACCTGATTGACTGAATCACTACTTTTAGTACATGAGGTTGTTCATACACAGATTCTTAGGAGATCATTATTATGTGCAAGTTTGCTAGAGTATTTGAATGGGCTTATTGCTCTCCCATTATCTTGATTCTAAATGTAATTATTCTCAGGGTGATTTTTTTCTGACCCTAGCTTCAGATGGAACAAGCCTGGTGGTCTCTGACTCATACTGTACAAACAAACAAAAACAACTAAAGGAAACAGCAACTTAACAGCAGAAGAAATACAATGTAAATGTGTTTGTCACATTTAAGCAGTGGACAAATGAGCTAATTTGAATCGCTTAGTGCTTGTATAGTCACAACTAAACAACCCCTGTAAATTAATTGTGTGACATGCTATTCCCAATTATGTAAAGCACTATAATAAGCTTTGAGGATGGTGACTGTCATTAGTTATATGTACAAGACTGTGGAAAATTACTTATTCTTTCTCTTTGCCTAGAGAGACATAGAATACTGGCTTTCTCAAACAAGTGGAGGGTGGTTCTGTTTTCTTCTAGTTGCAAACTGGGTTTTGTGTATGATTTGAAAGGTGGAGCAGAATGTGAACTGCTTACATTTTCTTTAATTTGGCTGTAGAAGATGGAATTCATTGGGCTCCGTCTGTTCAAATGAACTTTAAGCAACAATCAAGGAAAACATTTATGTTCCTCTCTACATATGTAATAGTAATAAGTCTTCTGAAGAAGACATAATGGAACCAGAGGCTTAGGTTACCTTAGGAGAGCAATACAGGAATGTTAACTACTTATGTAGACATTAAAGGCACTTTATAAAAGCAAGCAGGTTTTTCCTATGAGGTATTAGAGTGACTTATTTGTTGTTTCTAGGAGCTGCTTTTCTTCTGGTTATGAAACTGAAAATGGGGAAAACTTCCTACCAGCTGTCTCAGTTGTATTGGTCAGAAAACCCTGTATATTTCTCCCCCTGTTAATCTAACTGTTAATGCATTTAATTGGTACTCCCAAAACAGTTTTGAAATATTGATAGATTTTTAAAAACATCTGTAAATTATAAATAATTTTTAAAGTTCACATTCCCATTTTAAATGCCCATTACAGAGTATTAGTTTTCAAGCCACTTAATAAGTTATGAGACAAATGAGTGAGTTTAATGTGGGGTCAGTGAGGTGAGAAAAGTGTGATGGTTATATTAAAGTTGCAGCTTTTCCAAAACTATGTATATTTGTATTGAAAGTAAACAGAGAATATTATGTTATAATGTATGTTTTAAGTGACTTTAAAGGCCAGCACTGCTAATTCTGTTAAAACCTTCAGAACTAAAGTTTGTTTCAGTGACACATATGTTAGGCCACCACTTAAGTTGTGTTAATGCTTAAATGATATCCTTTGATCTTCTAGTTATTTACATCTATTCAGCATAAGTAACAATATTGCTTTATTTCAGCAGTATCTAGCCCCTTTGTTTTCGTATTCACACCTGCATATTCCCCTAAGATTCCTTATCTAATTTCTAAGGTAGCCCTGCAGACAATTAGTGGTGGCAGTAATATAAAATGTGTCCAGCACTAACACCTGAAACAGCCACTACAAGTAAACCATATGACATATAATAACTACCCTTCTCAATTGCCTGCACAAAAATGCAAGGATTGAAAGCTGTGGAACTCCGTCATACATCCAGTTAACAACCCTACCTACCTGCTATTTAGTCCTTCCTTTCTTACAATTCCAATTCTATCTTGCACCATGTCATCCAGTAAATTAGCAAAGCTGTATCTTTTAATACGTTGTCCATCCCTTTCAGTGTGTGTGTATGAACACATAAAATCATACAATGGTAGGGTTGGAAGGGACCTTTAGAGATCATCTAGTTCACCACACCTGGGTCAACCTAGATCAGGTCACATAGGAACATGTCCAGGTGGGTCTTGAAGACCTCCAAGGAAGGAGACTCCACAACCCCTCTGGGCAGCCTGTGCCAGGGCTCCCTCACCCTCACAGTGAAATAGTTTTTTCTTATATTTAAATGAGACTTTTTGTGTTACAGCTTCATCCCATTACCCCTTATCCTGTCACTAAATACAACAGAAAAAAGGGATGTCCCAAACTCCTGACACCCACCATTTATATACTTGAAGATATTAATTAGTTCCCCCGCCCCCTCAATCTCCTCTTCTCTAGACTAAACAGCTCCAGTTCCCGCAGCCTTTTCTCATAAGGAAGGTGCTCCAACCCCTGATCATCTTGGTGGCCCTGCACTGGACTCTCTCTAGAAGTTCTCTGTCTCTCTTGAGCTGGGGAGCCCAGAACTAGACACAGTACTCCAGATGAGGCCTCACCAGGGCAGAGTAGAGGGAGAACCTCCCTTGACCTACTGGCCACACTCTTCTTGATGCATCCCAGGATGCCATTGGCCTTCTTGGCCACAAGGGCACATTACTGAATCATGGTCAGTTTATTATCAATCAGGACTCCCAGGTCTCTCTCTGCAGAGCTGCTCTCCAGCAGGTCAACCCTCAACCTGTACTGGTGCATGGGGTTGTTCCTTCCCCGAGTGCAAGACTCTGCACTTGTCCTTGTTTAACCTCATGAGGTTCCTCTCTGCCCAACTCTCAGACCCGTCAAGATCCTGCTGGAGGGCAGCACAACCTTCTGGGGAATCAGACAGTCCTCCCAGTTTGGTGTCATCAGGGAATGTGCTGAGGGAACACTCTGTCCCCTCATCCAGGTCATTGATGAAGATGTTGAACAAGACTGGCCCCAGAACCGATCCCTGTGGAACTCCACTGGCCACAGGCCTCCAACTCGATTCTGTGCCATTGATCACCACCCTCTGGGCTCTTGTCATTCAGCCAGCTCTAGATCCACCTCACTGTCCACTCATCCAAGCCACATTGCCTGAGCTTTCTGATGAGGTTGTTTGTATGTGTATATGTGTTCACAGTGTTATATGAAGAAACTTTTGGCTGGTAGCAGGACAACAAGTAATAACTACATGACAATTCAGTGCATAGATGTTCATTCGTAGTCCATATGCCTATGACAGTATGTAGTAGGTGTTTATGTGCTGTTGCCTGGTATACTTGATTTGTTAATTTTAATATATGTTCCTGTCCTATGTAACTTCTTGTTTTAAGTTTTGTACCTGTTAAAGAAACCTTGCTATTTAGTACTGTGGATGGGGTTCTGGGGGATAGTTGTGTGACCAATCTGCCGTTACCATTAAGGGGGCAAAGTAGCAAGAACATATCAAAAGGACCCAGAGCTGGGAGATGTCTGTGCAGCTGAACTACTGGGCTTTCTTTTTTGTTTGGATCCGGGAGCTTAAGCATTTTTCCAGCTCTGTGTTGCAGGAGGAGAAAGGATTTTTCTTGCAGGGATGGCTCAGACCTGGGAGAAAAGGGTTCTGCTTCCTCCTTTGCACAGATTAAATTTGTAACCTGAGGCAAACCACTCCAGCTTGTCTGTTTGCTTGAGCAGCAAAATGGGGATAATAGAAAACTGCTGCTCACACGATATTGAAAATACTAATTTGTTCATATTTGTAAACTTTATTCCATCAGAGGAATCTGTATATTATGGCACACAAAGGTTTGCTGACATTTGCTTTAGGAATGTGGCTATTTGTCTAGTGGCAACAAAAACCTGTGTAAATCAAACAGAAAAATAAGGCATGATAAAGCAAGTGCCCTGAAGCATATTTCAGCCAAAGCATGCATATGTCATAAACCTTCCTGGTGACTAAGTGACGTTTTTCTAAAGCGGTGCTGTTAATTCCGTCGACAGTACTAGGGATAAGATCGTTTTTAAGACTTCATGACTACTGGGGTTGGCATGTAAGTGGCTGGCTGCTAACTGCACAGAGGTGCTTTTGTGCTCCGATGTTTCCTCCTTCCTCCCTCCCCTTTCATGGAATAACTCCTTCTGGTATTACTTCACTTTTCTGTTAGTGAGCACTTTCCCCCATAAATATGACTGAACAGGTGTTACTCTGCTACTAACTGAGTTTGCAGCTGTCCTCTTCCAACACAGACCAGGCAAAATCTGTTGTTTTGTCCTATTAGACAGACCAGAGAACTATCAAGCCCAAGATGGAGGTCTTCCTCGCAGGATACGGCAGATTTGTTGCCAGAAGATGGTCAGGAAGGCCTGGCTGGCTAACAAAGACAGTCCTTCAGCTGCTGGGTGTAGTTCCAGTTTTGCATCCCCTTTGGCAGCAGCACAGAGACTGCTGCAGTGTGGCCAGCCAGCAAAATTAGGAAATAAGGACCTCTTTTATTTACTCAGGCTGCTGAATCATGGGCATTCCTGTCTGCTTGGAGAAAAGTCAGGCAGCTCTACTTTCCATTGGAAGTCTCAGGAGTGCTTGGTACTTTCATCTCAGAGTGTTCACACACTTGTTTTAATGTGCTTTATGGAAATGGTGAAACTCAGCAAGTACAGTTGGTGTAGGAAAACATCTGCACTAACTATTCACACACATTTGCATCTTTAAATAGACTTTTAGGCCCTGTAGCTGATTTCCAGCAAAGTTTTTTGGTTGTGAGTACTAGAGCTTTCTTAGAGTCAGCGAGTGTGAAGTGACTGGTTCCAAAAATTAAAAATTTACATGGACATGTTAAGTGCATCACACTGAAACTCAGAATACTTGCTGTAACACAAAAAAGGCATTTACACTAAGTAGCACTTAGTGAGTGCTGAAGGAAAAAAAAAAAGTCGATATAGAAAATATATTTTAAAACTCCATAAATACTGTTGAATATCTGGAGCCCTATTCTGCCCTCAGATAGATGCATACCACTCCTAGGGACTTGTATCTGTGCCTCTGAATTAGGTCCAAGGTATTTTAAAATAGGTTGTTATGACATTAAAAATTGGTATTTGTAATGTTGGGGTAGCTCGGTGGCTAGGTGTCTGCAGATTTACATGCACGTGGCCGTATGCAGGGTACCAGCAAACTGTGTCTTCTGTGAGACTGATCAGCAAAAAGAGGCTTGAAGTCCTTTACCCTGACAGCAGGTCAAACTTTACCCCCAGCCACAGAGCTGGCTCAGTGGTAAGTGCCCCTGGGAAAATGGGAGTGGAGCCCATATCCCGAGGCTGCTGGTTAGCTGCAGGGACTCTCTACTTAGCCTCTCCATCATGGCTTTCAGTGCCCAGGTCTGCATGCCTAATGCCTGCATGCGAGGCACAGCCTCAGCATGGGGTAGCAAGCTGCAGATCACTGACATTTTGAAGGAGATGCTCTTGAAGGTTGCATGTTAATTTTAAGGGGCAGCATCTTTGTGAGAGAAGGGTAAGGAGATAGCAGGACAGGTGATGCCAACACTCACGTCCTACTGTAGCAGTAGTTGTCCTTAGTCGAGGTTTCCTTCTCGATCGCTATCCCCAGATCCATTCCTAGATAGCCCCTAAGCTCATTGGGTGCATTAGTCTATCGTACACAGTGTTCCCAGTGTTCAGATTGGAGTTTGCACATCAAACATCACTGCAGAGAAACCTTCCCCTTGTCACAGAAGGAAGGCTTCAGAAGCCCTTCTGCAGGTTGCTGACAGCCGACAGGCTGGGCTTTGGGAAACCTTTGTGTGAGCACAGCCCAGGGGCCCTCCTTCCGGTGCCCCTTCCACGCTGGCTGTCTCCCACCCCACCAAGCAGGGGGAAGCTGGGGAAACGTGTTGGCTGCATTGTTAGGCTCGTACTCAGGAAAATCCTGTTATCCCTCTTTGTATGCTGTGCGGAATTCCCCCTGCCTTGCTGCTTCTTCTGTCACTCAGAGATTGAGAGATTTTTCACATTTCAAGTTAACATGAGTTGCACTCGTAAGTGCTGTTCTCTCTCCTTTTTGCACAAAGAAGATTACTCTGCAGAATTATTACAGGTTCAGATTAAAAAACGCAACAGCAAAGTGACACACAGAAACATTTCTATTTGCCAGTTGGAAAGTAACAACCGTCTCTGTGCTGTACTTACAGTATTCTCCCTCTGCTTTTCTTGCCATGTATAAGAGCTAAAGGAGTGCCCTGCCAAGCAAGCAAGGAGAATTGGATGGGGGAAAGGGACTGCTGTTGCTTATACTGTGGTCACACTAAGCACTTGATCCCAACCCTGCTGCCAGTCCGATAGCCCACTGAGATCCATGAGCCAAGGGGAATAGTTGTATAATAGGTAAAACCAGGCAGGCAATGGCCACAAAGAGGAAACGATTTACTTCTGTGTCAGTGATGGTACACTATATATAACACTTACTATATATTCCTCTAAACATTTATACAATGATATATCATTTCTGCATAGGATATACATTTTAATACTAAATTTGCTTACAAAATATGTTGCCTAGGCAGTCACAGACTATTTTTCTTCACTCAGTTTCTTGACATAAATTCTTGTTTATCTGCCAGCAGTGGTCATATGTCAGAAATATATTTGATTTTTAAAGGACAAAAGGTTTTTCCACTTAAAAGATCTGGCTGAAAATGTCCATTTAAAATAAAATTTCAAAATGTAGCAAAGATTAACATCTGTTTCTGTGAACAGTTGCTCCACAGTTTCAATAATTTTCAGTTGTAGAGTGAAACTCAGAAATCTGAAAGAGCAGTACACAGATTTACATTAAAAGTCTCCTGTGAATATTGCAATCAATAATGTACAGACTGAAAAACTCACCTGGCTGGTATTATTCCGTATGTAAGACAATGAGTGATTTTGCTTTTGCAATGAGTGATAGTACTCTTGATGTAAAAGAGGATTTTTATTTTCACATTTTCATCTTAAAAAAGCAAACACCTTTGTTTTCAATTCAAAGACATGGAAATCAGGCTAGGGTTTGGTTTTGTTATTCAAATATATACCATTAGTGCAGATTGGTATGTAGGTAAATACAGATACCTATCGTGTGTATGTGGGAAAGGCCTGTGCAGTTTCTGAAATCCTCCTCTTCAAGAAGTAAACAAGAGGATAAAAACCCATACTGTTTCCAACTTATCCTGAAAAGCATTGTGTCAATGGGCAGGCATCCAGCAATGGTGTTTGGTTGTTTTCTCAGAGTTCAATGGTTGCCATCTGGCATTGATAGTGAGATGGCGTTGTCATCAGTTTCTAGATGCAGGAAAGGAATGAATCCTCATCTGTTTCCTGTGGATAAGGAAGAGGTTGATAATCTAGTAAAATATTATTACCTTAAAGAAAGCAGGCTTGGAATTTGTTGACGTCATATAGGCCAGCTCTAACTTTTATGTTGATGTAGTAAATTTCTTGAGAGGCGGCTGAAGATATTAAGAAACTTGCTGCTTTGCAAGAATACCGTAAAAAAGATATTTTTCAAGCAGTTATTCATGTCTTTTTCTGTAATGTTACTGTAGTCAATTTTATTTTTAAAAGGAAAAAAATCCCCAAGCAGCACCTCTGGAAAGTAATGGAGGGGTTATTTAATGTAGAGTAGTCTTTCAAGCATTCTTTTAATATTTTTAAGAAATTTTAAGTTAAGTATGAACATTGTAGTGTTGTAATCTACATTTAAAACTAAAAGTGCAAAAACTGTATGGCACAGGTTGAAAAATATAGTAGCAGCTTGCCCTGTCTAGAGATGAGGTGATATCATGGGTAACTAGTTCAGTTTATTATTTCGCTAGTTTTTCTGTTTTGTCTTTTCCTTATTACTTGTAAATCTTTCAGCTGTTACCATAGCGGTCTGTCATTGTTCCTGTTTCCATTTTTTTTTACAAGTTGCTTTGTCTGTGATCAGCTCACAGAACAGGTTCTCTTGGACTGAGGAAGTTCAGCTGGCTTAGGCCTTTGCAAAAAGGAAGAAATGGTAGGCAACCTCTTGAACTTAAAAGGGAAAAAAATTCTGTTCACAACTGACCCTTTTTCAACTTTCTCATTTCCCTTGACCCTGCTGTTGGTTTGTTAGTTTGTTTTGAACATTTAATGATCCAGCTGCCAGCCTTCAGTAACTGAATTGTATCATTATTGGAGAAATCTGGTTGCACTTTATTAGGGAAAACTTCACTCTTCATACTGTCATGCTGTTCCTCCCCTGTAATTTTTCCTATTATTGTTTGGAATAACACCCAAGTCTCTTTCAGTAATAGACTGTAAAAGATTTTTGTGTTCAGAATGAACTTCAAGGGAAAAAAAAACCTGTGGCAAAGCAGGGGGAATCTTTTCATTAAATATTAGGCATGTGTGTTTGACTGTATTAATTTTAAATCATTCCTGTAATATTTTCTCCTTTCCTTTGATTCTTCAGATGCTCACATAATATGCAAATCATTTTACAATGGATACAAAAGAAACATTAAATATATTAAATTCTGCATTTTAATAAAGTTGTCCATGTATAATACATATCCTGCAACTGAGAAAGAATGATAAAAAAGCAATAAAAAGTTAATATAGGCACAGAACTATTTAATAACCTGTAATGTTTTACAGTCTGATAAAAATAAGTGTAGTCCAGAAGCTGTTAGATACAGGTGTGAGAAATACTCTAATCAGGGTTTAATGTATTTCAGTTGTTTAGGAATAGCAGACCTGCACTATTCGTATGCATTTGCCATTCTCCTTTGAACTGTAGGTATTAAGCTTTTGGGCATGTTTCTTTCTTGTTTCAGATGGAGTGGATGTTGAGGATGACCCCACTTGCTCATGGCCAGCATCATCGCCTTCTAGCAAGGACCAGACTTCCCCAAGCCATGGAGAAGGTTGTGATTTTGGTGAAGAGGAAGGAGGCCCAGGGTTGCCTTATCCATGCCAGTTTTGCGACAAATCGTTCAGCCGCCTCAGCTACTTAAAGCACCACGAGCAGAGTCACAGCGACAAGCTCCCTTTCAAATGTACGTATTGCAGTCGTCTCTTCAAACACAAGCGGAGCAGGGACCGCCACATAAAGCTTCATACGGGAGACAAGAAGTATCACTGCAGTGAGTGTGATGCAGCATTCTCGAGGAGTGATCATCTTAAAATTCACTTAAAGACTCATACATCCAACAAGCCATATAAGTGTGCCATTTGTAGACGTGGTTTCCTGTCATCTAGTTCGCTGCACGGCCACATGCAGGTTCACGAGAGGAACAAAGATGGCTCTCAGTCTGCTTCCCGGATGGAGGACTGGAAAATGAAGGACACTCAGAAATGCAGTCAGTGCGAAGAAGGCTTTGATTTTCCTGATGATCTTCAGAAGCACATTGCAGAATGCCACCCTGAGTGTTCCCCTAATGAAGACCGATCTGCTCTTCAGTGTGTTTACTGTCATGAACTCTTTGTAGAGGAAACGTCTCTGGTAAATCACATGGAGCAGGCTCATAGCGGTGAGAAGAAGAATTCATGCAGCATTTGCTCTGAGAACTTTCATACTGTGGAGGAGCTGTACAGCCACATGGACAGTCATCAGCAGCCAGAGTCATGCAACCACAGCAACAGCCCATCTTTGGTAACCGTGGGCTACACATCAGTCTCTAGCACTACTCCAGATTCAAATCTGTCAGTGGACAGTTCAACAATGGTGGAAACGGCTCCTCCTATACCAAAAGGTCGTGGAAGGAAGCGGGCAGCTCAGCAAGTGCCAGATATCACTGGTCCTTCGAGTAAACAGGCAAAAGTTACCTATAGCTGCATTTATTGCAACAAACAGTTATTTTCCAGCCTTGCAGTTTTGCAGATACACCTGAAAACTATGCATTTAGATAAACCCGAACAAGCCCATATCTGTCAGTATTGTCTAGAGGTATTGCCATCTCTCTACAATCTGAACGAACATCTTAAGCAAGTCCACGAAGCTCCGGACCCAGCACTGATTGTTTCTACTATGCCTGCCATGGTGTACCAGTGCAACTTCTGCTCTGAAGTGTTCAATGACCTCAACACCCTTCAGGAGCATATCCGATGTTCTCATGGATTTGCCAACCCTGCTGCTAAGGACAGTAATGCATTCTTTTGTCCCCATTGCTACATGGGATTTCTTACAGATTCTTCTCTGGAAGAGCACATTAGACAAGTCCATTGTGATCTTAGCAGTTCCCGTTTTGGTTCTCCTGTGCTTGGAACCCCAAAAGATCCAGTGGTGGAAGTGTATTCTTGTTCTTACTGTACAAATTCTCCAATATTTAATAGCGTTCTTAAACTGAACAAACATATCAAGGAGAATCATAAGAACATTCCCTTGGCACTGAATTACATCCACAATGGAAAAAAATCCAGAGCCATGAGTCCGTTGTCTCCTGTAACCATTGAGCAAACCTCTTTAAAGATGATGCAGGCAGTTGGAGGTGCTCCTCCTCGTCCTGCCGGTGAATATATTTGTAATCAATGTGGTGCTAAGTATACGTCCTTGGATGGTTTTCAGACTCATTTAAAAACACATCTTGACACTGTCCTGCCAAAATTGACCTGCCCTCAGTGCAACAAAGAATTTCCAAACCAGGAGTCTCTGCTGAAGCATGTTACCATTCATTTCATGATCACCTCAACCTACTACATCTGTGAAAGCTGTGACAAGCAGTTTACTTCTGTGGACGACTTGCAGAAACACCTACTAGACATGCATACATTTGTGTTCTTCCGCTGCACCTTGTGCCAAGAGGTTTTTGACTCCAAAGTCTCCATTCAGCTACACTTGGCTGTGAAGCACAGCAATGAAAAGAAGGTATACAGATGTACATCTTGCAACTGGGATTTCCGCAATGAGACTGACCTACAGCTTCATGTTAAACACAACCACCTGGAGAACCAAGGCAAAGTACACAAGTGTATCTTCTGTGGCGAGTCCTTTGGTACGGAAGTGGAGCTGCAGTGTCACATTACTACGCACAGCAAGAAGTACAATTGCAAATTCTGCAGCAAGGCTTTCCATGCTATTATTTTGCTGGAAAAGCACTTAAGGGAAAAACATTGTGTCTTTGAAACAAAAACTCCAAACTGTGGAACGAATGGGGCATCCGAGCAGGTTCAGAAAGAGGAAGTGGAACTCCAGACCTTGTTGACAAATAGCCAGGAGTCCCATAACAGCCACGATGGTAGCGAAGAAGATGTGGACACATCTGAGCCTATGTATGGCTGTGACATCTGTGGAGCAGCTTATACCATGGAGACTCTCCTGCAAAATCACCAGCTTCGAGACCACAACATTAGACCTGGAGAAAGTGCCATAGTGAAGAAAAAGGCTGAACTCATTAAAGGGAATTACAAGTGTAACGTGTGTTCTCGAACATTCTTCTCTGAAAACGGACTCCGAGAACACATGCAGACACACTTGGGACCAGTGAAACATTATATGTGCCCAATCTGTGGCGAGCGGTTTCCCTCTCTTCTGACTCTTACTGAACATAAAGTGACACATAGTAAGAGCTTGGACACTGGAAACTGCAGGATCTGCAAGATGCCCCTCCAGAGCGAGGAGGAATTTTTAGAGCATTGCCAAATGCACCCTGATTTGAGGAACTCCTTGACAGGGTTCCGCTGTGTGGTGTGCATGCAGACAGTGACCTCCACGCTGGAACTGAAAATCCACGGCACATTCCACATGCAGAAAACTGGAAATGGTTCTGCCGTGCAGTCCACGGGGCGTGCACAGCATCTGCAGAAACTCTACAAGTGTGCTTCTTGCCTGAAGGAGTTCCGCTCAAAACAGGATTTAGTGAAACTTGACATCAACGGTCTGCCGTATGGTCTGTGTGCTAGCTGTGTTAATCTCAGTAAAAGTGGTAGTCCAAACGTCAACATCCCTTCAAGCAGTAACAGACCAGGCATGGGCCAAAATGAGAACTTGAGTTCCATTGAGAACAAAAGCAAGGCAGGGGGGCTGAAGACTCGATGTTCTAGTTGCAATGTTAAATTTGAATCAGAAAGTGAACTCCAAAACCATATTCAGTCAATCCACAGAGAGCTTGTTCCAGACAGCAACAGTACACAGCTGAAAACACCACAAGTATCTCCAATGCCCAGAATCAGCCCCTCCCAAACTGAAGAGGTAACCTTTTTTTCTTTGCTCTTGACACTTTCATCCTTTTGGAAAAAAATCCCCCTTTTTTTCAAGCTGTCTTGTCACTTGTCATGAAATGCATAGGCTGAACCATGTTACGTTTCCATCCGTAGCCATTAGCTAGTAATTACTTGCATCTTGATATGCCTTACATCTTGAATTGAATTGTGCAGAACAGGACTAATTCCAGTCTCCCTAGGATATTGTCTTCTGTATCACTGAGGAGACCCATCTTCATGCCAGCACAAGTGAGATCTGGAATCTTATCTGTTCTCCCTTATGCATTGGAATCCCCAGCTAGGAGTTATGCTTACGGCACAGAGTATTAATGACAGAGAAGTAGAATACACTGAGCCAAAATGCTGGCATAGGGGTGGATTTTTAAAAAATATTTGTGATCAAAAAATTGAGGGGTTTTTTTTGTAAATTGTGTTGTAGGCATTCATTTTCTCCTCTTACAGCATATTTTGATTAAGTAGAAGCACAACGTTAGCCTAAGGTAAATTGGAAAAACAGTCCTTTGGATGCAATGCCGTGTTGTCTTTTGCTTTCCATTCCTGATGAACAACATTTTGATGTCACTAAAACACTTAGTGCCTGATGATTGAGATCCCATTCATGCATTGTAACTTAGAAAGTAAATACCAAACTCGTGAGAGGTCTCATCTGCTTCCTCAGTTACCGGTGACTGAGTAATGACACCTGTATAAGGGAGGGTAGGAGGGTCATGTACTGAGAGAAGGGAATCTGTTTTGTCTTCAGAAGGGTTATCAATAAGTAGAATTACTTAGTATTTTAGACATGATATCTTGTTTAATGACCCCTTATAGTTCAGGAACCCCCAAAACACAACATAAACAAATGATAAGAAATAATAGGTTTTGTTTCAAGAAGGTTTTTAGCCTGTAATGGTAGAAGCATGATGCGACCCATTGCCATAAATGCGTTTAGATACCCTGTGGCTAGGTAGCTGCTGCTCTTCCATCACCTTCCTCACTCCCTGTTTGTGAGCCCATCTGTTGGGTAAGAAATCTCTCAGCATGTCATCCAACAGTGTTGTGCAAATTGGAGGACAGGAGGGAGGTGGAGAGGCAGGAGAGGAGATAAAGATATGTAAGCTGAGAGGTAAGTATGTGTGGAGCTACCAAGAACATAACTGAAGGCCACTGAGGTAGCACAGGATATGGAGTGCCACAAAGAGGAAAGTGGAGGTAGGACACAATGGTGAAGTATGCAGGCAAGATGTATATACCAAGGAAGGGCTCTGTGCTTTCATGACTTCTGCATCTCTGGTTTGCACTTTGGGTGGTGGTGGAAGACACCTTGGGAATGGTGTTTATAGAAGGAGCAGGTTGTTAGACTGAGAACCGTGGGTGTAAGGAAACCCTGCTTTTCAAAGAAAAGGAAATTGGAATGGCTTCCGTTGGGTACAGTTCAGGCCATTGATGGTCCTGTGGTATTGCTTCTGAGTGAGAACCAGATGCATGTTTTTGATAGATTCAAAGTCATCCTGGTTTCTATTTCTGTTGTCTTTCCCTGGGTGACTACATTAAATTTCTCTTCTGAGTCATGCTGTTACCTCAAGTGCAATCAGAATCATGTGTGTTGTTACCGACTTGTGTTTTTCTTGCCTATAAACCAGGCAAAAAGAGATTTGAGGGTCCTCCATGGTGATATGAGGTCAGTTACCTTCAGTGTCATCAATGAGCCTTCTTGTAGTTGGATGAGGTATAATCAGAGTTCTTATGTCTTCTGACTGGCATAATGTTCCTGCTCTTACTCTTCTCAGATTTTCTCTTAGAAGTGTATTTAAGATGAAAAGCTTTTTTAAACTACAGAGAGGTGTGAGAACAGCATTTGCCTGCTTTCAAATCACCTTTTGTCCCCTGCCCCCATTCAAAGCTTGTAAACTGATTTTTCCAATGTCTATGGTTTTAGTCTCCACATAAGCAACATAGACTTTCAGATTCTTTTCTCATGGGAAGCACAAAGCTATCAAGTTCCTGATAGAACATTAGTACTTCTGGAAACTATAAATGCATGTTTGTAAAATTCTGAAAGATAATTTATTTTTCTAACAGATATTACTGGTTTCAAATTGTAGTGATACAAACATTATGGCAATGAGAATCAAAATTGAAAGGGGTAATACACAAATGTTTAACACTATAGATTGGATGTCCAGGAAGATGGAAATGAAAACCTAAGCATATAACACAAACAGTAAAAATAAATTGGATTTCTAAAATTTGTTGTTAGTCAGTGGCTTTGCTACTCCACTGAAAGGATATTTCTTGAATTGAGTGGGATGTTGAAGCAGCTAATTAAACATGCTATTTTGGGGAAATTTTCAACAACAACAAAAAATCATGATATTAGGGAGTGAAGACTTCATTTGCATTGAGAGTCATATGGTTTGAGATTTCAATGTTTATATAGAGAGCATTTCATTCCTTAGGCAAGAAAAAGAAACAGAGACTGGTTGTCAGACCATTAATAGTGCTGAATACCTCTTGTTACTCAGTAATAGATCACCATGGTAAGAGTACTAGAAAATACCTTTTTAAGATAAAAGATAACACTAAAAAATGTCACTTCTGGCCTCTTTGACAAGTATTCTCGTGACGAAATGAGAAATCTTCCCTTTTTAGCCTGTACTCAGTAATGTGACAGGGTTCAATTTCCTTAACGTGGTATAATGTTATCAGCTGAGCTATCACCTGCTGAGCTCACCATGCTTGCCGAGTGAAAGTTGTTGACCTGAATCATCTTCACTGAAAGTAATCTTTCAGTTGTGATGGGCAATGATGGGCAGTGCTCACCAACAGTTACAACTACTCAAGGGACAGGCCAGAACTCATTAAGCCCATCATACTGCTAGTATGGTGGGATCAATCTAGTATGTATAATCTATCAAATATGCTTACACAGGCAGATTGTGGATAGCTAGCTATTAAAAGATCTCTGAAATAGGTAGACCTGTAACTTATTCTTTGGGCTTAATGAGATATTTGAATTCAGGTTGTATATGCCTAGTAAAATCTTGAATCATTGTAAGCACACTGTTAGGCTAGGATAATAATGATCTCGGTGACAATGTTTAGAAGTGGAGAACAATGCTATAATAGTGAATTGAAAACTAGACATCACTCCTTTTCCTGTCACTCCTTTGGTTTGTTCACTTGGACAAATCTACTTCAACAACTCTACTTCATTTTCCTTATTTGGAAAGTAGGACTGATAGTCCCTGAAAAGAGTCTTGCCACGCTTAATTGTGATACATTTTTTATAAAGCATTTTGAAGGAGAAAAGCAATGTTCAAGAGAAACTGTGTGGCCCTGCTTCTCGTGTTCCTCCTTAATATGCTGTCATGTAGCTAATGAGAGAACTCTTGACTCAACAGAAGGTACTTTTTAAGCTTCATGACTTCTGTACGTGCAGAATCATACCAGCATAACTGTACAATAATAGTTATATTGTTAATTGCTTAACTGGCAGAGGAGGAGGGAATGGGCTCTAGCTTACACCAACAGTTTACTGGTAAAACTTATCACATGCTCGTGTGTCTGTATCTGCAACTGCACTCAGTTCGGGGTCCCGTTGGTAACTTCCAGAGTAGATGCTCGGCAAGCATAATTGCTTCTGTAAGTATCTTAAGTGATATATAATTTTGTTCCTTGAATGTGAAGCTCGTGTGAATACTGTATTACCTGTGGCAATGCAGACAGTCCTTCATTAATAATACAAAAACACTCTGGGTTTTCTGGTGCTGAGGAGTGGTGCAAGTACACTGCCAAATTACTGCTGGAGCAGAGATGCTTATTTAGATGTTCCAAAAGATTTGCAGAAACTCACTATAGCAGAGAGTATCAGAAGGGCTGGACAAAGGAGAGAAGTAGCAACTGTCACACCAGCTGAAGAGCAGAATATATGTGAAACTGGAGCTGCTCCTCTGTCCTCTTGTGATTGTGCAGAGCTGTATGCCAGGATGGGCATATCACAGCAGGGGACATGAGGTACATCACACCATCATTCTGGAAGGAACCATGAAAGTGCAGGCTGATAATGAGCTTGTGGAGATGAGGACACAAAATTCAGATACTGCAGAGAGCTGGTGGCTTCTTGAAACTCAACTTACTCAACCTCAGATGTGTCGAGAAATGGTATCACCTCGGGAGGAAGAATCGAGCTCAGGTAGGTGTCCTGTTTTATCATGACATTTTTTCTCTTTATTCATGGGTTCTGAATCTATATTCTCTTAGTATTCCTTCCCCCTTCTCAAAACACTGCCAGACTCACAAAGACAGAAAACAAGAACTGCCTTTTGAAGTAGTTGGTTTGTTTCAACAACATGCACTGGCAGTTAGAGGTAGAAAGAAGAGAGAAAAGACTGTAAGCAACCCAGAAATGTTCCCAGATGCATGCTTTTGGCAGGGCAGGCAGTAGCATTTTAGCAATATAAATCACCATGCTTTTAACTGAAAAAAATGCACTGAAATCAATATTTGTGCACTTAATTGAAATACATAAAGAAATTAAAATAATCCTTCTCATCAGCAATCCAAGCTGATCATTCTGACTACAGGATTTTTATGAATAAGCACATAAACTTGTAATGTAAATGTAAGAAGTAGTGCCTTGGGTTTCCTGTCAGTGAATCCAGGCCCAGAACAAGTGATTTTTATGCTGGATTTGGGGACAGAAAAAGGTACAGAAGGTTTTTTACTGGCACAAAGATTTGGCTTTGAAATAGTTTGTGCAACTAATCTATGGCAAACATATTTTCTGCTTCTGGAGTTTCAGAATGAGCACACTAAAAAATACCATTTTTGCCTTCTTGCATCGTTTTGACATTGCTGTCAGGAAAGTATTATGTAAGATGTGTCCATGTATATTTCTTAGGAAGGGCTACTCTATTTTTCTTGCCACAGTAGGCCACTGTCACATTACACTGTGTTCTAATTTCTGGTAGTAACACAGCCATAAAGTGGCTAACGTGATACAGGCTTAAGCATTTCTTTTTGTCTTTACACTTTCAGTACTGAACTATCAGAGTGTTGTTTAATATCTTGTTGCTGTAAATCCTATCAAAGTTAGACAGCGAAATTCTGACACACACCACAAATTCAGTCTGTGAAAGGAAGGTAATGTGTTGGCTGGGAGCTGTGGATCAGAAGCAAGATGGATAATTGTAGTGAGTTTTCTTAGTTTCCTGTCCACGAGTCATTAAAATCTAATAATTTGCCTGTCTTCTTGTTCGTCAGAGGCTTCTGGTAGGGCGTTTGGAGAGGCATCTTCTTCAAGCCTGTGGAAAACTTCACAAGAGAGGAAGAATGGATAACGTTCTCCAAAGTATTCAAGAACGCCAAACCAAGGTTTCCATGAAACAGTGCAGTGGAGTGGGAAAGCCTACTTGAAGAAAGGCGGAAGAACTGCAGAGGATCTCAGCAATGTGCATGAAGACCTTATTAAGCATCTCTAGAGAGGGCAGATGTAGCTTTATAAGATAAAATGTCCTGAGATGTATACTGCAAAAGGTCAGCTGTGCAGCCTACTATCTTTAGGGGGCTTTCCCTGTACAAGAATCTGCTGGTCAACTGACCAGGGTGACATGGCACAGTGACATGGTGACATGGAGGTCAAAAAGCTGAAGAGCAGCTCTGCAGAGAGAGACATGAGAGTCCTGATTGATGATAAACTGAACATGAGCCAGCAATGTGCCCTCGTGGCCAAGAAGGCCAATGGCATCCTGGGATGCATCAAGAAGGGTGTGGCCAGCAGGTCAAGGGAGGTTCTTCTTCCCCTCTACTCTGCCCTTGTGAGACCTCATCTGGAGTCCTGTGACCAGGTCTGGGCTTCTCAGCTCAAGAGAGACAGAACTTCTAGAGAGAGAGTCCAGCACAGGGCAACCAAGATGATCAGGGGAGTGGAACATGTTTCATACTAGGAAAGGCTGTGGGAACTGGGGCTATTTAGTCTAGAAAAGAGGATACTGAGGGGGGATGTTATTAATATTTATAAATATCTAAAGAGTGGGTGTCAGGAGGTCAGGACATCCCTTTTTTCTGTTGTATCTAGGAACAGGACAAGGGGTAATGGGATGAAGCTGGAACACAAAAAGTTCCACTTAAATCTAAGAAAAAACTATTTCACTGTTCAGGTGATGGAGCAGTGGCACAGGCTGCCCAGAGGGGTTGTGGAGGCTCCTTCCTTGGAGGTCTTCAAGATCCACCTGGACATGTTCCTATGTGACCTGATCTAGGTTGACTTGCGTCTGCAGGGGGGTTTGGACTAGATGATCTCTAAAGGTGCCTTCCAACCCTACCATTCTATGTTTCTATGAATTTTCCTTCTGCACAGCCCCAGTGGAAAACCAAAATAGTTATGAATGTTTGCATTCCGACCTCAGAATTCGGTAGAAACAACAAGAAAGTTCTCATTTTTCTAGTGTGATTATCTTTAGGAACAAGGTATGGGAATTCATGGCGTCTCTCTTTTTGTCTACTGGTTTGCATACTTTTGGAGAGCTCTGTCTCTCTTTCCTTTCTTACTCTTGGCCAGTTTCAAGAAAAAAATTTGTGGATTAATATGAATCTCAAAGCGTTTAAAGTTTTTACAATGTTTAGGAAGAGACGTGACCCAGCAGATGATAAAATCTAGACAGGAAAGAAGCATTTTAGAGATCCAAGCCAGGAATATAGCTTTAACTGAAGCTCATACCTGTTTTTTTAATGCAAAAGTCAGTCAGTCACAAGAAATGAAGCTGTAAGAAACCATGATCTTTTCATTCTGGTGCTAACAATCAAACTTCTTAAGTGACTGTAAATGTTTAGAGAAGTGTTTTTTACCACTGCTCAATAAAGTTGTTACATGTAACATGTGTTTAATTTGTCTCATACAACAGCTGTAATACCTGAATTTGTTGCTTTGTCTCAGGGAACTAAAAGGGGCTAACCATTATTTTAAAATGGAAATTTAGCCCCAGTACTGCTTGTTTCACAGTTATACAAATTAAGCACTTGATATGTAGCACCTTGTTAAAGAGTCCTCTTCTTTGACCTCTCATAGCTCTGTCATGGCTGATAATCTTATACCTGATTGTTTAAAACTCTTAGCTACTCCTTTTTTTTTTTTCTTACCAAGCCCACCTTTAATTTTTTCCATTTCCTGCATTGTGTTGCAAATTATTGTATAAAACATGACCTGTAGTACTTTATACATTGTATTCTGCTGAATATGACAGCAGAAGTGTGTCTCCTGTCCTTGTCATGGGACATATGAGGACAAGAGGCAATGAGCACAAACCAACACACAGGAGATTCCCTCTGAACATCAGGAAACACTTTTACTATGAGAGTAAACTGGCACAGGTTATCCAGAGAGACTGTGTATACTTTGGGGTACTCCCATCTGGGCATGATCTGATTTTAGTTGGCCCTGTTTGAGCACGGAGACTGGACTGGATGAGTGGACCATCAGAGATCAGCCTCAACCGTTCTGTTCTTCTGTGGTTTCCACCATCATTTGAGCCTATCTACCAAATGTATGCTGATGTTATCCTGTTCTTCCTTGGTGATTAAACCTTTGTTGCTAGTATATGGCTTCATAAGTGAGAGGATAAAAGGCTGGGGCCTCTCCTGACACTGAGCATGTCAGCACAGTTCTACCAGTAATAATGTGCAAATCTGGGAAAAATCTGCCTGCAGTTTTTATTAGAGACCCGAATTCCTCAAGATTTTCCCTGTCCCCAAAAACCTCACGTGCATTCATTGATCATTTGTAGTGCCTGTGAAGTGCCTCTGCAGAGCTACCTAAAAATGCAGCCACTAACAAATATGCCCATTTAAAAGTTGTGTGCAGCTTACGTACTGAAAAACAAGATGCAGTTTGGAGAGAAGGAGGTATTTGTCCCCTTTGATTATATTTTAGGTGTCCTGTGTGGGATGGACTTCATCTGTTTTTCACTTGTTATCCAGATTCAACATTCTGTGCAAAAAAACACATCTAGTGGCTTTTTATATCTGGAAGGCCACCTCTTCTTCTCTACATATTCCAGTAGGAAATGGGATGGTCCACCAACAAAGAATTATCTGAGACTCCAAGCTTACAGATGTCCTTTTGTACTTGTTTTCCCACTGCTACAACAGTCCCTTTTTTGATGGCTGGAGTAGGTTCAGTGCCGAACATTGCAGTTATCACTGGCAGCAGCCAACTTGCAACTGATCCTATTCTGCTGCTTGGTGCTTCTTTTGTAGGGCTAGTCAGGGAATGTCGGCATCACCTGATGATTTTCCTGAACTATCTGTCTCAACCATAGCTCCTCAGTTCTCTATGTTCCTTCCTTCACAGATGATAGTTCATATGATGGTGGTTGAGTGGTTGAAGTCCTGCAAACCTAGAAATATGACATTCTGCTTCTGAAACAAATTCTGCAATCTCTTTCTTTTTTTTTCCCCCTTCAGGGGAAATGGTAGACTGAAACCCCATGTAAAAATAAGTGAGTTTATTACAGGACGTACCTAAGAGGAACTGCTGGAAATTTAAGATGTGAAAGTAAAAATTACAAAACAGGACAGAGGGAATTCTGGGAAGTTCCCTTAATTCTCTTAGAGGAAAACAAGTCTATCTTCCCAGGAAAAAACAGCTAGACACAAATCACTGTGGGTAGCGTTGAAGCCTGGCTCAGCAGAGTGCTTATTGTGCTGGTACACCACTTCCTGGGGCAGCTGTGCTGCCCCAGCAGAGGTTTTGCAGCTGGGTATGCAGTTAAGCAGCATTGCAACGTCAGCAGCTGTGTGCCAGCTTACATGCTACCAGTATATTTGTTCACACTGATGTGGCCTAAGAGTATCTATACAGCGTATTACTACAGTTACAGCAGTATGATTGTAGAACTCTGTTCATGGCATATTTTGTGGTGTAGGCAAGCCCAGTCTTGCCAGTGTTATCATGAGAAGCCTTCATTTATGAAGTCCCATTGACTTCCCCAAGTGCAGAGCTAATTGGATGAGAAGGATCTAAGGGGTTTAATCCTTCTCCTGATACTTCAATGAAAATTAATTTCTTATATATTATGTATGAGTAATATATTTCTGTTTGTACATTAATATTAATGTTGCATATTTTTGATCACAAGTTCTATTCTGTAAGATTAAATTACCTTGGTAAGTAATAGACCAGAATTCTGCAGGAATAAAGCTTGAGTTGAAAGTGGACAATTAGGGACAAGGGGGAGGGCCCTGAGTCACACTTCAAAATGTCAAATTGATCAGTATTAATTATCCATAGTGTGGGTTTAGTGTTTAAGTCAAACAAAATACGGTATATAAAAAAATCCCACTTTTGCCTTTCTGTTAAAATCCAGAGAGCTTCTACAAAATTTGTGATGGAGAAAAGAGACAAAAGAGTATTCTCTTGTGTGTACTTTCAAACTATTAATTTTATTGGGCTACATCTGTTGCTGATTGTTGCTGAAGAAAATAGTGGCTTTATTGAATGACAGTCTGCCTTAGTGTGCCTTTTTTAAAATAAAGGAAAACAACTTCTTAAAGTCTGTCAGCTTACTAAGAATATCAGCATCTCAGACCTGCCAAGTCATGCTCTACTGCCAGTGCTGTGATGCCATGTCATCTGCAAAATTATCAGTGCACTCTTGATTATAGTTTCTCCTTATTGTCCACAGCTACACCACTGCTCTGATACCAAGACGCTAAATGTTAGGATGACTCTTGATGGCTTAGCAGCAGTGTGGCTTCAGAAGGTCTCAAGTTGGCAGCCTTCTTTGATTTTAAGTGCAATGTAAGGAGATGGAAAGACATGTGGATGCTGACAGCAAATTCAATTGCTGACACAGTCAGTCCCAGGTTCTTCAGCCCTACTTAGCACAAACACTTGCAGTACTCAGGAGCTCAGCCTCACCCTAGATCAGGCCCTAGGACAGAAGGACAGAAAGCAGCGTATTTGCTTTTCGTATTCACAGTACTTAAAGCTGTTTGTACCCATAAAATATGTAAACCTGATACAAGGTAATTGAGAGAAAATAAATATACAGACACGTGCTGCCAGGTTTTAGAGTCACTTTTCTGACAGGTGCCTCACTTCAATACCAAGTTTCAAAGACCTAGAGGGAGTTAAAGGATTAGAGAGCTTGAAAGAAAGAGGCACGTTTTTAAATGATGCAAGATGTGGTTCTTTCTGTGTGGGGATGTGAGATATTGCAAGCTAATGCACTTCATCAGCGAGGGGAAGCAAAGGTTTGTAACTAAGAGACATTGAAGACAGATTAAATGCAGAATCTAAAATGTAAAGGTGAAAGTCAGAACAGCAAACCATGACTTCAAGCAGAGTAGAGAAGGAGAGACTGCGAGAATGAACATTTACGTTTCTGATTCAATGCATTTTGTGTGTTAAAGCAATAAGTAACCATAGGGAAAGAATTTAGAAAACAAAATCTTTTTCTCCATTTTTCTTTTGCTTAACTTATGAAATGGATTGTATTCTTTCTCTAGGCATGTATACTCACACTGTTACACTTAAGAGTCCGTTAAACAAAAGCAGAGCAGAAAATCATAAAATTGTTATGAACACATTTTTAAAAGCAGTCAGGAAATACTAATTAAAGGGTGTTGTGTGAGCAATGAGAAGAGTTAGTAATTAGTCAATTCAAAAGATATACAAGATGACAGTGCCTTATAAGCAAGATAAATAGCAAACTATGCAGTGAAACTGGCTAACATATGCTTAGCTTTTTAAGAGCTTAAGGTTGAGAAAATAAGCATCCAGGAAGATAGAAAAGAAATCCTCAATTAAGGTGCTGTCACAAATAATCTGAGCTACGATGAAAAATGGTTAAATGGACAAATAAGCTGGGACGCTGATTGTTCTTGTGTCTCATGCAGGGCCAAGCACACTGCTAACACTTCAAAAATAATGATGTAAAAAATCAGCTGGCAGCATTAGAAGTTAGGAGTAGCAAATTCCTGTAGTTAGGTTACGAGTTTTAACTTGGTTTTGTTTAAGATTTATTAGAAGATACTCACTTTCTCTTATCAAGTTACCTTTCTGTTGGTTCACCAGGTTGAATTAGCTCCACCCTGGATTTAATATGGGAGGAAACTGTGAGTGAATGACTGGCCCAGGAGAGGGGAATTAGAGGGTATGGAAGGTGTGGCATCACTCTTCTGACAGCAGCAGGTTGTCTCAACTGTGTCATTGATCCATACCCTCAGTCCTCTGCTGAAACTTAGGGGAAAAGGCTTTGAAAGTCACCTTTACTGGTCTGACGAGGGTAAATAATGTACCTAGATGTAAACCAGAGGTTATTGGTAGGTTAGCAGATATACATCAAAGCCATTTTTTGGTAGTTCATGTAAGAGAGCTGTGAAAGGAGTATAGAATAAACTAGGGATGTCTGTGAGCCTGAGAGACTGAAGACACAGTGCATTAGAAGCTATGAGATATATTTTTGGTTATTTCAGATATGGACCAAGCATTCAGTTAAAAGGGAGATACAGGAGATCCAGAACTGGTGTATATGATCAAGGAAACTAGTACTGTTAAAACAATGCTTTGTTGTGGAGCTTGGCGCATGTCCTCCCCATGGAGAAGAATGAAGTATAGATGAGGTGTAATACAGTGGAATGTAGTATACAAAAAGTGAAAAATATCCATCCCCAAATTCTCAGAGAAAGGAGCTGAAGATGAAACATTAAGCAGATAAATTTACAGTCTTTTAAGAAGAGGTATCAACAGCCTGGGAAAGGCTACTATACAGAATTTAACAGGGGATGTAAGGATTATACATGAAATTACTGGTTTGTGAGTTTGATTTAAACAGTGAGGAACATGAGAGAAAGGCTGATCAAAGACATGTTAGAGAAACACCTGAAAAGTTTGGATTTAATGAAGGATAAAGGGCAAAGATCCACAAAGGGAGGATCATGCTTAAAATTTTCAAGAAATAGTATTTTGAGAGAGTAGCCACAAGTCCTGACAGGGAAGCGTATAAACATGATTTACCAGGATTTTAGGAAAGCTTCTGAAGTGGTATAGCATAAAAGACTAATCTGTTGGGTGAATAAGTATGGCATAGGGAGACATACTTTGTTTGATTAAAAAATAAGAGAAGCATTAACTTGCGTATGGAAAGCACGAGAGTCTCGTGTGTAGAAGCAGGTTAGGTTGGAGGGATGTGAATAATGGAAAGCGTTAAGAATCATTATTTGCACTGATTTTACTGAATTTATGCAGCATATCAGGAGTCTGGAAGACAGAATAAGTAGTAAGGTGATGAAATTCCCTGATAGTACAAAACTGGGGAAATGTGAGAACAAAATAGGCAGGGGATGAAATTCTGTATGATTTTGACAAGGAGGTGGAGCATGGGCAGGTAAATAGCATATGCAGTTCATTTTCAAGTAATATAATGAGGCTAGAGAACAGATAAAGAAGGGTGTATGGATACCTCAGACAGTCAGAGGGCACAGAAGACTGCACAGAAGAATCTGCATACTTCTGAAACACTTCTGAATAGAACTGTAAGTCCTTTAGTAGAATGATTATTAGTTGTTTTACTTTTTTTATAAAAACAAATAAAATGCTGGACACAGAACTGAAGTACCAATTAAAAGACCACATTCTTGGGCAGTTCTTAAATTCAACAAAGCCTCATTTGACGTGACATGGACACTCTGGGCACCTTTATAGAAAGGAAATTCTGAAAACTGCAAAGTGACAAATGAGGATCGGGACAATAATTAAAGGTCTAGGTGACATTAATTATTCAAAAGGATAGAGACAGCACATGCACATGCTCTGCATGGATTGAAGATCCAATCCAAAGCTCATTAAATGTAGTCACAGAGAACTTTTGTCTACTGGAAGGCTCTGAATTGGTTCTGAAAACAGGAAGGAAAGAGGCAACCAAATTGCCCAGTGCTCTTATGAGATACCTAGGCCAGGCAGTTACTCTTATACATCAACTTTGAATGGCCCCAGGAATGCCATCGGGCTCAGATTTACGTTCAGCACATAGGAGACAAATTAGCACTTAGGTTCTTGAAAGGAAGGTGTTTAGTGAAGGACTGTGGGCTTGTTTATTGAAGAGTTTTTATGAAAAGATGAGACCACAGAAAATATAAGAAGTAAAAGGAAAAACATAAACCTCTTTGGTAATCCCATCTGGTAATGTATCTGTTGCTCTCCTCTTGAACAAATCTTTGGAAGTTTTACAACAAGGCACAGCGTACAGTGTGGCTTCTCCAGATACTGCACAGATCCTGTCTGAGCTCATATGGAAATGCACTGGTAAGGGCCTTTTGTGGCTCACCTTTGCTGATATGAAATTACTTTGTAATAAGAAAAGTGCCTCAGCTTGTTTTTATGTTTGAAGGGGAGAACAACAATATGCATTTGTCTCGCACAAAAGGCTGACAGGTGTCCTCTGGCAAATGCAGTGGTAGCAGGCCAGGCTGTAAGTACCTTCAGTTGTCCATCCTTCATCATTGTGTAGAGCTGATGTACCCTGGGCTGTGAGTTGTAGCAGCAAGGCCTGGTTTCTCGCTCTGTCTTACCAAGTCCTCCACAGGCACAACTGACTCAGCAGAGGAGCTCCCGCTCAACCAGCCAATGTCTCTTGCTGCAAACAGCTGCAAAAAGGGAAGGCAAGGCAAGGATAGCTGTTAAAGCCTCATGCTTCTCTCTTTGTGCGGCCGTCTTTTATAGCAAAGAGCTGGAGACACCCAAGATTCAAATGCCTCCTGGAGTCACAATGCAATTTTTCTTTCATGCTGTGATACACAAGTGCTGCAAAGCTTCTTCCCCAGCTATACAAGCAAGGGACATGGAGCTCAAATACCTGAGGGCTCATTTCTATCTTATTCCCCCAAGTTTCTCCTTTGTGGGAACACGAAGTGAAAAGAGGCTGGGTCTCCCTCTGGATCTCACTCCAACAAGGAATTGGGACCAGCCATGAAGCATGTCAGGACCCAGGAGCTCCTGTGTGCAACTACAAGTCCTCTGGTTCTGACAAAGCTTGTGAGACTGAGATGTAACTTGCAGCGAAAAGGACTTACTTAGAATGCAAAACATATGGAAATAAGTATGTGGGTTTTGTTCAACGTGGTGTGAAAATGACTGGGTTTGATCATTTGAAAATCTAAGAGTAAATGGAATTTACTGAGTTTGCTTTTAAAATAAAAACTTAACCATGCACAAGTTTAGACACTTTGAGATGAGTGTGTGTTGAGCTAATAAAAGTTGATGTCAACATTTTAGAATATGTTTGGAAACAAAAAAGAACTAGTGTTTGATCAAGCAGCAGTCACAAAAACATTCTTCCCTTCATGATAAAAAGAAAACCTCCGTGTGTGATTCTGCAAGTATGTCAGATCATTTTGAAGAGGCTAGTAAGTGCTAGTAAATTAATATTTTTTTGTTACTGTCAAATGACTTTATTTTTTGGTACTAGACTTCAAAAAAACCCCAGCGTTTGTATGTGTTGTCATTGTGTACATCAGTCATAATTTTGCTGACAATTCTTGACATGCACTCTGCATTACTGTGCTAACAAGAGAAAAGACCAGCCATTATGTTTATGCTTCTTTGTTTTTGAACAAAGTCACATATCAGGAATAATGCTAGGGGTATGCTAATAAACAATATATAGTGCCAGTCATCAGGGAGTAAGAAATATTTTCTAACTAGTTCTAAAGGGAAACAATGTTTTTTAAAAAAGGGAGAGTGATTGTTATTTATGCAATATTGTTGTTCTATATGTCAGCATCAAAAAGCATCTTGTAAAGAGCTTAGCATAATAAATCGTTGATCATGACTGTCATTATTTAGAGGTCTTTGATAGATCTAGATGTAGTGCAGTAAGGTTAAATTTACCAACATACAATAGGAAGTCTTTAGATCGAATCTATATTTCTACCAATGTTACCAGTATAGTCACAACAACAACACAAAAAGTGTTGTATCTTTTAAAACAACAGGCTTTACAAATCATAACTGTAAAACTAAGTAAAATCAGACTTTTTTCTAGGTGCCTATTGATTTTGATGGTCTGCATAAGAATTTAACTTGATTACATTTTGAAAAACTAAAGTTGATTTAAATGAAAAACTGCAGAAAAGGCTTATGATTGTTTCCACCAAGAAGCTGCAAAACACATTTTGTTTTCGTCATCAAAAGAGTTAAAATAGCCTCTGCACATGAGGAGATTTGTAACAAGGACGGCACATGAACACTTGATTTCAAAGCTGACTTTGGTTACTCACTAATTTTTCGGTTAACTTAGTAAGACAAAATTGATGTTATGTTTAAAAAGTCTTTATATTCCTGCCCTCAAACTTTACATAGAAAGATATTAAATGATTGGGCACTTTTTCTCTCTGGGACAGCGCATCTAAATTTAAATGCTGATAACAAATCTAGAAAATCTTTAATAATGTTTAGAGTCAGAGAAAAACATAACACCTACTTTTTTAAAAAAATACAGTTGATAGTATAAGCTGCATAACACTCCTCAGAAGTTAAAAATATATAAGACAGACTGTATTTTTTTGTGTGTGTTATCTGGTAAACCCTACTTCTTCCCCAACTAATACATATGGAATCTGCAGTTTACTACATCTGTGCCAGCTTTTTGTGACTACATTCTTTAAAAAATATATGTTTGGTTGATTTTTTTTTTTTTTTTCCAGTTTTGCTGATGTAGGCAAGGTGCCTGTGGCTGTACAGGAAGATGCATGTCTCTTGAGTTTCTACCTTGATGTGGCAGTTCAGGGCTTACCTTGCCTTCACTGCATCTTCAAAACAACAGTTGAGCTCTCCAGGACTGTTACCTTAGGATTTGAGTCCTTGGTGCTACAATTATGCAGTTGAATAATTTTATGAATCTGACTTGTCTTATTAGATGCCTGGGTTACTGCAGTTTTTAAGTCTCACAATGACTTTTGAATACACTCTTAGTTTTCACTTTTAAAGTAATGCTTCTAGTATCAAACATCTGGCCAATTCAGGTCAAGAAAAAAAATTAGAGAAAATACAGTCACATTCTTAGGATGCTGAAATGTCTTGGACAAGTGATATACCTTATAGAAAAGTGAAATAGCAGAATTTTTTTTTTCTTTTTGAAAGACACCAAGACACAAATGAAAAGCTTTCCCTGTGCATCTAAGAGAGCAGTTTCCTGGTTTAGAATGAAATTTGATCCATATACACCACAATTTTTAAATAAGTTGGGCCAAATCTAAAGTGGCCAAAAGGATTGCTGTCTGGCTAGTTTCCAATAAGCCTTCCCAGTTTTACTAGAGACTTACCAGTAGATACTGAAACAATGGCCTGGATACAGTAACCATTTGTCCATACTAGCAGGGATTTTTCGCTGATTGAAAGGTGGCAACCTGATGGACCATTTAAAAGGTATAGTGAAGAGGAGATTCTGCAACCCAGTTAAGAATGAGAGAGATGCAGATTTCTGATTCCTGTGATCTAGTCCTGGCTTCTCCCCAGTTCTGTAGTGGGCCTAATTCATTGGTAGAGAATGAAGGATTCGCATTGATTTCGGTGTTGTTTGGATCACATTTCACATATCTTCATTGCATTTTGCCTTCCATTATTATAAAGCTGGTGTTTTAGCAATGCTGATCAGTCCATAGACAGCTGAAAACCCCCCAGTCTTTAGAGAGTTCCAGGAAACTCAAATAAAAGGTATTACAGAACTGCAGAGTGGTGATTTTTTTAAAATATTAATTCTTAAGACTTAATGGAAAGTCTACTGGAGAGCTACAAATGACCACTTTGAACTCACTATTTTGAGTTATAATGAATTGTTTCCAACTGTATGTTTCAGTAAATTTTATCTGCCCTTGTTTCTTTAGAAGAAGACCTACCAGTGCATCAAATGTCAGATGGTTTTCTACAATGAATGGGATATCCAAGTTCATGTTGCAAACCACATGATTGGTAAGTGAAGCGCTAAAACTTCTCAAAGACAGATAGCCATTTCTCTTACTCATGATCATTGCCTCTAAAATTAAACAGAGTTAAGGAGAAATTAATTGTGCGTCCATCAATGATTAACCTAGGCATGATTGATTTTTTTATTCATATTATTAGACTTGATAAAGCATTAACATATTTTATTTTCTACAAGGGCTAGTTTAGACTTCTGCAGAGAATTATATATCCACTGCCAGTCAAAACACAGGTGATTAGCAAATTAAACTTCTAATCATTTTTGCATTATTGAAAACAAACTAACAAGAATGGTTAATGAACTGGATGTTAGCTTTCCATAGAGTTTTAGACAGGTTTTAATTTCAGAAGTTATTATGGTAATGACACTACTGTGTACTTCTCAAGCACCTTGGTACCAAAATCAAAACTGGCAAGTTTTTATCATTAGGAAACATAAATAATTCAAATGGCTGTAAAATAATATTGTTTGTTGTGTTTGAGCAGTCTGGAAAAAAATCCTGAGTGTATCTATATACAATTAAATACTATCATTTATTTGAAAAAAATAAGGAATTGTAGTATTCAGTAATGGAATCTGCTTTTTAAGGTACAAGCATTTTTAAAAGCCTTTTAGGATTCCTGAATCCAAGCCTGGCTTGATGTTTACAAGGCTGTTACAGTTGTAAATTGGAATAAAACAAAAGCTGCTTTTTCTTTGATATTCATAGTTTCCTATTATTTGCTTATTCCCCTAAGATTACCCATAATGTTTTCAATTTGGTAACCACTCAGTAATAGCACTAAGAGTTCTATCAGCCAATTAAATTTATCAAGCACATCATTTGCCCACTAATAAGATAAAATTGCCAGAGTTGTCTCATTTTGTTTTTAGCCGCTTTTCCAAATTTTGCTTTTCAAGATAGAGATGGATACCATTGATTTTATACTCCTGCTCCCTGTCCACTGTTCTTCTTGCTATAACAATAGAAAATCATGCAAAATACAGATGACATGATACAATATAGAAGCTAGTAATTACGTATCGAGTGGAAGAGAATTTGCCGGGGTTTTTAATTTCGTTACTTCAAAATACTTAGCTTGATGCTTGGGTTTTTTTTCTTTCAACGTAAAAGGCAGATTTCTTCTATGAGCACTAGTAATTTGGCTGCACTGTTAAAGAGTTACCTGCCAAAACTTAGTAGCCTGTTTTTTTGGGTGTTTTATTAATGAGTTTGTATACATTTAGAGCATGAACATTTTATATAGTTTCACAAAAATGAATAAACACAAATGACAAGCAGGTTTTGTAAAGGAGCAATTTGCCTGTTGAATTAAGCCTTAGTTTTGATATTTTGTGTCTTTAGGGAGGAGATCATTTGAACTGCTTCACAGTATTCAATCTGGGTCAGTAACATGGAATTTGAAAGTAGGTTATTACCAACAACAGAAATCAAAATTTCTGCTGTTTTCTTTGAATCTAGTGTTTGTTGTTTTCTTAATTGTAGCTTATAGTGACAGTGAATGAAACATGACAGGGAATGAAACGTGACACTGTTAGATAGAGATGATGCTGGAATGACAGGGCGGTGTGTTTGCTTGCCACCTACAAGTGCCTCACATTTTCTGAGTAGGAGTCCTCTTCTTTCGTGAAATCCTCAGATTTTCTTTTTTTTCGCTTCATTTTCTGAATGAGTTTTGTTAAAAGGTCAGAACAGGAGGAGAGAAAAGAGAGAGTCGGTAAAGCAGGACAAATCCTGTTAGCTTGCTTCAGCCTGCAGATGTAAAAAAAGAGATTTTCTTAAACTGAGCTCTTAACTGCTTATGTTTTCTAAAAGCTGGAGGAGGCTGAATGAGGAAGAGAATATTTTTAAAAAAATATTTAATTGTTTTGTCTGTGTTTTATCTAATCATGCATGATATTGCTTCATGACATAACCATAGTGACACAGATTTAAATATGCTTAATATAAAATCTTCCCGGTGAAATAAAGAAGGAGCTTGCAAAACATGCAGGGAGATTTGCCGGTCATGCTTGTGGTAATCTGTGTTCAGTGGAAGATTCTTATCTGCACTGCCAGACTTAACAGTGCAGCTTCTAATGATATAGTCTCGATTAAGCAAATGAAAGGGGATTTTGTGTTGGAGTGCAGTAAAAGGAATATCAGCATTTCAGAGAGTTTTGAATGTGACCTCGGAATCGAAGCACAGGGAAGAATAATTTCTGATCTCCAATTCTGTTAGCCTTCTCACCACTAATTGGATTTTTCCTTAGCTATCTTTCTAATTTCACTCCCTCCCCTCCCCATTAATTTATATCATTGTTCTCAGGCCTTTTTCCAAGACTATATTCTGTCTACAGAGAAACGTTCAAGGCGTGACACCAAGCTATTAAAAATTGGCATTAGTTTATGTGCATCTGTAGGGAGGCTTATAGTATCCATATATAACACAGAAAACACACACACAAGCGTATTTGTGTGAATGTAACACATAACCAACAGATATGTCCATAGATATCTTCATTTTAATTGTAGATTGAAAAATATATTAGATTAAAAACTTACGTGAATATTGACTTGTTTACACAGCACATTTACCAAACAAAAAAAACCAAACCTTTTTTCCTAGAAACATTGTTCCTTCTGTTTTTCATGTGTTATCTAATAAAATATGTCTTCTTGCCCTGCTTTCCTAGTAGGAGATTGGCAGAATAAGATGTAGTGTCATTGCTCCTCTGGGGAAGGGAAAATGAAAAAGCTTAGGGAAGAGAGAAAGAAAAGGAAGGAAAGGAAGGGAAGGAAGGAAGGGAAGGAAGGAAGGAAGGAAGGAAGGAAGGAAGAAAGAAAGAAAGAAAGAAAGAAAGAAAGAAAGAAAGAAAGAAAGAAAGAAAGAAAGAAAGAAAGAAAGAAAGAAAGAAAGAAAGAAAGAAAGAAAGAGAGAAAGAAAGGAAGGAAGAAAGAAAGAAAGAAAGGAAGGAAGGAAGGAAGGAAGGAAGGAAGGAAGGAAGGAAGAAAGAAAGAAAGAAAGAAAGAAAGAAAGAAAGAAAGAAAGAAAGAAAGAAAGAAAGAAAGAAAGAGGCCTCACCAGGGCAGAGTAAAGAACCTCCGTCAACCTGCTAGACACACTCTGAAGAAGGTGGAAAGTTGTCTGCCAAACTCCACTCAGAAATGAGTGAGAACTGCTGATAGAGGTACATGCTCAGCCAGCTGTAGGAAACATCTTTTCAGCGGTTCAGAAGCTTGCAAAAGTTGATGGTGTCCCATCTAACTTCTGTGCCTCTTGAACACAATCTTGGGATGTAAACTCAGTTGATGTTGATAACATGCACAGAGAGAAGTTGCATTATGGAAGGTCACTGAGGCAAAGATATGTTTATAAAACCCCAGTGTGAAACTTAGGCTTTTAAATAAGGCAACAGGAATTACTTTGTTGGCTAAAATAGCTCCACTGAGGGTAGGTATTTTTAGGTTGTGTGCATGTGTGTGTTTTTGTCTAATCAAATATAATCTCAACTAGACATTTAGCATGGGAAGAGGGATTAGAGGCTATTTGAAAAGCCTCTTACTCTTCTTTGTTAGGAGGGTATATAGTGTTTTTATAGATTTTATTACACATTTCAATCAATTCAACAACAGGGATTATGCCACTTAATGGAAAATAAAATCTGCAGATGACCCAGTGAAGTGTAACTTTAAGTATCTTTGACAACAATACAATTTACATTCGTTATTATACAAGTTACATATTAAAAACATGTCACAGGGATGGCTTTCTTCAGTAACTACATGTTCATTACTCTAGAACTTCCCATTTTAAAACCATTCTGCAACTTTTAATTGAGACTTTCCAGCATCTTTGTGATGGGACAGGACACTGAATTAATTTGGACAGAGGTGAAGAAATGGAATTCCTTGCTTGCATCAAGTGAGTGACAGTTAAAGAGATCTGACTGCCAGATCTGTCCACACATTTCTAGACACTGTTTTATCAAGCAGAGACGGTGTTTGCTTAAACTACACACTGATCCAAGCTTGGACTGGGAGATGCCAGTGGACAGAAAGTGAGACAAAACCATGGCCCTCTGTTTTAGGCATAATTTTGTACCTAGATGTAAGCATGTACTTTTGTTTGGATAATCATGAGGATAATTGCCAAATGAAAACATGTTTCTCAGTGTGTGTATTGAAATTTATTGGTAAAAAAATTTCTCAGCTTTTTAATGGGAAAGGAGGAAATGTAAATCCAGATGGGTTTAGGAAGTGCTGCTATAAACAGAAATTCTTCACCACCTTCTTTCTTTTACCTTTTACTCCAGGTGGAATACATAGCATTTTTAGCAGCTTTCTTTGAGAATTTTCTGTTTCTGGGTGCATGGTGTCTCCGGAAAAGAAGGAGACTTTGTGGCATCCCTTTGTCTTCATTACATAGTTTACAGTTGGCGTTTGACCTGAGAGGGTAGGAATAGAGTCTGACATTGCTTGTGTTCTGTTTGCTGTACTCCACTACTCCTCCTATTATTTTCCCTGTTATTATTTTCCCTGTTATTTTAAGCAGACAAGCTAAACATTGCATTTTCTTCCACTGATTCCTTTACATCTGTAGTATTTGAAGCAGTTACTGTAACAGTTGCCTAGGATTTTCCATACATGTGCATACAGAGTGGCTCAGAACTGGGGGAATTTGGACATGTTTAACTCGGAAAAGGAATTACTCCCTATAAAATTATGAGGCTCAACAGCAGTAGTGTAAATTTGTAAATGCTCTGAATAAAGTGCTGTTAGGCATGAGATGATGTAAAGAGATGACATTGCCAAGAACTATTTATGAAGAGCTTAATTTTTTTCACTCTGATAATTCTTGACCAATAATTACCAGCTTCTAATTATCTATTTTAGTTAGAAAGAAATCTCTATCACTATGGAGGTTGGCATTGCAACTAGCGCATAAATCCCCAAAGAGGTAAATGTGTTCCAAACAGCCACAAACAACTGTCTCATGAAACATAGTGAGCAAATTGCAAGCCGCTGGCTGTGCACAACAGAGCAGCACATTTACCATTGAGGACTGATCAGGCTGACAAAGAGAATGATAAAAGGGGGAAACAGCCACAATCTTTGTAGTTTGCTGCTACTTTTGTTGATGAAGGAAGCAAGCCCCAGTGTGACAGCAAGATCCACTACCCCTCTGAAGAGTCAGGGAGCAAAGGGGAAGTGTGTCACAGGATTCACTACCTTTTTGCAATCTTTCTTTTGACAATTTCTATATAGGTTATTTCTGATAAGTAAACAGATTATTTTTTTTTTCTTTCACTTTTTAAGTATCATATACAAAACACATTTTGTGAAGTCTGTTGTGGTGAGGGGGAGAGCTTGTTTTTGAGGGGAGGATGTTGTGTAGCATTGAGCGAAGCAGCAGGTGTGAGCAGGAGGAGGAAATGAAGGGAAAGAAAAGAAGATGCCGAGCACCAAAGTTAGGAAGCAAATGGGAAAACAGGATGAAGCAACCCTACAGTTGTCAAGAAGAATTCTATTTTACATCAGCAAATAATTCATTAAACCCCGAGTAAACAAATCTATGCTGGAACAACTGTAGTTTAAAAAGAAGAATATGTAGAAAGTAGGATCTAACATTGTAATTTCTCTGCAAAGATATTTTACAGCTTTGTTTTACAGTAACAAGTAGTATGTAACCATTAGAAGACATAAAGACACATTTTAGTGCAGCTCGTGATTTTTAATTTTTTTTAGTGACAGTGATAGAAATATGTAGTATGTATATATGCTTGTATTCTGTGTGGATATGCATGTTTGCATTATGCATGTATTAACTGCATGCATAATAAACATATAAAAATAAATCATCTTATTTGTCTCGCAATTGTGCAGTGTATGTTATGATGCATGTGGGCAACATCACCAATGTCAGGACAAAGGAAGTACCTCAGTTGGCTTTCTGGAGCCCAAGAAAATCTTAGTCTGGTTGTAATAGCATGTGGCATTCACATATTCTGTTATTTGCCTAATGCCTCAGGTCGTTAAAACCCATGATTTTCCTTTCACTTATACAGAAAGCTGTGCTGGGCAACTAATAACTTGTTGTATACCATGTCAAAATCAAGTAATACATCTTCAGAACGTCAGTTTAATCACTCTATAGTAAAACTGACATTGTGAAATTACTCTTACCCAAGGATTGCAGAGAAGAAATCCAGAGATATGCATCTACACACTTGAGGAGGAATAAGGGGGAGACTTCCTTTTGTTGGTCATCTTTCACTGATTTCTGAGTGATAAGAAATGGAAATTGACAATTTGCAGTGAAGAGATAATCAGACTCTCCTAGCAGAGAAAATCATATAGATGCCTAGGAATCTCCTATTAACAAGCAGAGCTGGCAAGAAGCTGTCTAAGTTAGAGGAAACATGATCACCTTGTCTTGAAAATGAGATGTGATTGAAATACCCAAGAAAAAGCATCTGCAGTTAAATCTGAGAAAAGGTAGGTTTATTTGGTGAGGAGCTGGGTTACAAAATAGACAAAATCTGGGCTGTTTAGTAGTAACAGGAAGCTACTCTCTGGTGGGCAATGCTGGCTTATTTGAAAAGCCCATAAAGGGTTTCTGCATGGAGCATACAAAAGGGATACTTTCTCTTTAATAGCCATCTGTACAGGAGAGATGAGAAGTGGGCCAGGTCATCTCTCCTCAGCTGTCATGATATTAACGTAGGTAATGGAGCAAGCTCTGCATTCTGCTGGGTGTTGTTTTTCATAGATGTTCATCGATTTACACAGATAATTCTATTTATTTCTTAGAGTTGGTCCAAGCAAACCAGGCAGAATAACAAACACCAAAGCATTTCAAATGACTTTATCTTTGTTGTTTTGTAATGTAACTTTTGTCTAAAAAATGGTGTCACACCTACTGTGCAGATGGCTGCATGATTTGTAAACCAGCCAAAACATTTAAACAAATGTGTGATCTGGGGATAGATTAAATAAAGGATAAAATGGAGTGCGGACCACAAATTCTAATAATCAGATGATTTTAAGTTGTGTGTAGTGTGGAGCGATGGTAGCAACGATAGCAGGGAATGCTTGCCAATGACAGCAAGGTGCCTTACAGATCTCAGGATGGAGCCTGTGGCCTAGTAGGCCTCAGTTTGAGAGCTGCACATTTGCTGTACAGCTGGCAGCTCTGTATGGGGACATCAGATAAAACTTATGTAAAATGAAGTGTTATTGCTTAGTATGAAATTGTGCAGAGAGGGAATTTGCAGACAGTAACTGAAAACAGAATTCATGCTACCAATGAAGCAGACTGTAAATATGAAGAGGCTTTAATTATCTGCGCAATTTAACAAAAAATTCAAGATGTATTTGGAAACGGCAAAGGCAAAGGCTGTAAACATGCTAGAGCAGCACTGTTTGCTGGGCTTCAGGTTGTGTCACCTATTAGGGCTGCAGGTATCCCACCACCCCCCTGTCCCCGTGTCCATGCTTCCATTCACACAGCCACTCTGCTTGGAGCTGCTGCTTCCTTTTGGGGGTTTCGAGCAGGAAGGCTGGCTTGCTTTTTGAGACAGCTTTTAAGAAAAACCATCCTGACTTTAAAAATCACAAATGATTCAGTCAGGACACAGTGTGCAAACATCTAGGAAATATTTGTTTTATTCTATTTTATTTGAGAGGGGTACGCATCTCGGACCACAAAAATTTTAATAAAGTAGAATTAAAATGTCGTACTATTAAATAGTATCAGTAATAGTAATAATAATAGTAATAATAGTAATGATAGTACCGCTAAACAAAGTGTTTTTAAAATGTCCACAATTCAGACTGGAGTTCATTTTAGTAAAGAAATGCAGCCTCAGACTTTTCCTGCAGAAATGCCCATAATGTGAGTAACACTTGACAAAGGTGATAATATCGAAAGGTAATGCCAGGCAGTATGAAAGTTGTTCCTTTCTCTCTACCTGCTGTAAGATTCTCCTCTAAGCCGCTGCTGTGATAGACTATGCATGTTAATGTTTAGACACCACGGTCTGAATTAATGGCATGTTGTCAGGCTTCCTTTTTGTTCTTTGTTGCTGACCAGTTGTATTGCAGGCTTTATCGGTAGCCTTAGCACATTCTTTTGACTGTGTTTAGCTGTCAGCACAGAGGGTAGTCTCACCATCGCTTTTCTAAATCGGCCCTATTCTGAGCAGAGAAGCCTCCTATTCTTTGACGGAGTACGTCCCGAGGTTTCTCTCTAAGATGCAAGTGCAGGAAGTGAAACAAAAGAAGCCAATATGGAGAGTGGGTGTTGAACTTCAGCTGCTCATATTGTTGCATTTGGTGAGCTGACGGGGTTTCGTAGGTCACCTTTAGAATTATGCCTATGACAGCAGTAGCTACCTGCCAAGATTGCAAGGTATCTCACAGCTCTCAGGATGGAGCCTGTGGCCTGGTAGGCCGCCGTTGGAGGGGTACACATTTGCTGTACAGCTGGCAGCACTGTATGGGGCAGCAGTGTGGGCTGTTAGGGAGCTGGAAAGGAGACAAGCATGAAATTTCTTCTAACCCCAACTCTGTTTTTCTGTACTGTTGGCTGCTTCTCAGTTCCTTGACAAAAAAACCAATCAGGCACCCTTTAATCCGCCTGTGATTACCAGTGGTATAAAAAGAGAAGCATAATGAGGAAAAATGCCTCGTTTTGTTGCCTTCAAAAGCCAACAAATTGGAGTTAACTTGACAGGAAGTGGCTTAATAATTAGATTATTTATTTATTCCTGACACATATCCCCCTGTTACTAGTCTCAGGAGATCCTGTAGATGGTACGATTTTCAAGCTGCCATTACTTCGCTGTCTTCTGTGAACAAAGAAGCTACTGTCTATCAGTCAATTAAATGCACTCTTTAAGCAGAGGCTGAGAAGTCCTCAATGGATAGAGCCCTGGGACATTGTGGCTGATGATTCTTTTCTCTGTACTGTACATCACACTCTCAACTACAGTCCCCACAGAGATGGAATAAAGTCATGCATTAAAATATCACTTGTTGATTTGTTTGCTAATGAAGAGCCATTGAAATGTTTGTGTGTTTCTGTGGCAAAATTGTTGATAAAAGGACTACTTGCTTGCATATCTTACTTCATCTTCAGTAAGCGCTTATTTAAGACTTACTAAAATTAAAGTCAACACATTAAGGGAAAAACAGAGAGATGGATAATATTGGTTTACTTGCAAATCACATCAATGTAAATAACACTGAGGACAGCAAAAGAGAGAGAAAGGGGAATAATAGTACTTCAACCATGTCTGTTATAATTTTCTTCATTAGTAAGAATAAGGATCACCAGTATTTTTTTTCTGGTGTGGTGGTGGGCATCCATTTCAAATAATAAAAATGCTAAAGTATTCATTTAAAAATTATTCTGGACATGTAAGAATATTTTTTTTTAAAGGGAAAATGTGAGACTTTGTTTCTGGTTTTTTTTTTCCATTTCTTTGGGGATATTCTGATTTAACAAAAACTTCCATTATTTAGAGATTAACTGTCTGCAGGCAGTTAACCTCTTAATTTGAGAAAAGTATGACTATGTCAGGCTAGTTAGTAATTCTGGTTAAGGGAGCATGCTTAATGCAAAATTAGCAAAGTTGTCCAGCACTGGGACTTCTGAGTGTAGCAACACTCTTCTTAACCTCCTACTACCCCACTCCTCCAGACTTCTTAGCTGGATATCATACTACTCTCTCTGTATTTGCTGTCACATCATTTTTATTCCACCCTCTGAGAGCCCAGGTTGCCAGAGTGAACCAGTGTCAACCATATTTTGGGCCAGACTGAAGAGGATGAGTGTTTGAATTTTTTTTTCAGAAGTTGACATGCATGTATACCTATTTTCATGCTGAAAGTTATTAGTTAGTGACTCTGTCTGGAGTTGGTGCAGATCTTACACTGCTTATGTTAACGAGATCTATTTGCTCTTAAGAAATATAAATAATGCTTTATCAATTCTCCAGTGAACTGGCTCTGTTCTGAATTTAACCTTTGTATGACAATTTGTACCTGCAGATAGAGCCTATAAGTGCCATTATATATATATATATATATATATATATATAAAAAAAAAGACATTCATACTAGGACTATTGTTTTCAATGAACTTAACAACAAGCTATAGGGAATTAATTCCAACTACTCTCAAATTGGAGTATTTCTTATTCCTATCCTGTTATTCCAACTCATTTTATTAGAAAAAGCTTAGATACTCAGAGGTGTTCTATAATAGAAAATGAATTTGAAGCCCATTCATTAATTGGTGATTAATACATTTCAGGATTAGTTTAAGCAAGGCCCTACCTCCTGCCCAGTCAAGTATGTTCTGGTTAATATCCAATTATCTGCACCTTCGTACTTATTATGTCTTAATATTTCGGATATGATAACCAGAAACTTGAGAGTAATGCTAATGAGGAGCATAGAACAGGAATTAACCAGTGACATCCTCAGTGATCCTTACTAAGGAAAGTAACTCTTTTGTCTCTTCAGCATAGTGGTCAAGCTACCACACACGTTTAGTAAGCAGTACATTCAATTCGGCCTTTGTGGGACCTTAGAATTATATTTATGTAAAAATCCTTTGTTTTGCATATCTCACAGATTGTATACAGCCAGAAAATACACTTGCAAACCATTTTTCACATGTAGAGTTACTTTAGGTTGAGTCAGTATAAAATCACTAGTAAAGTGAAATGGTGATGCTTACTTAGAATGCAAGCTGTTTTGTGATTGAATGCACCCTCTTCTTATGTACATTGGTGTATGCATGTGTACATAAACTGAACAAATTATATATTACATTCTCCGGCTTGTAAGATGGCTGCTTTAGTGACCAGCAAACCAGATATAAATGTCTATGGAAACAAATCTAATTGAGAAATGTGGAATGTCAATACTACCAACTTAAAATTTTCCAGGCACAAAAATGTCATTTCCTTAAAGTTCAATCTCAGTATTCTTGCCTATGTGAAATACGCAAGAAAAATCATGGGACCAACATATCAGTGGGGAAGAACTGAGTAATTCTGTCATGTAGCCTTAAACTAATGTAATTATAGAGGTAAATTCAGTGCATAGGGAGAAAAGAAGAAGAAACATTCCTTTTGGCAGATTTATTTTTCTGATCTAAGCTGCTGTTTGAATACATTGTGCAATTCAGGGCATTGGGAGAAGCCCTGGAGAAAATGAAGGAGTGGGCAGAGGAAAAGAGACCTACTCAAAGGTGCAAAGCCCCATAACATGCTATTTTTATTACATGAATATAATCCAATATATGTGGTACTTATCCAAGAGACTTTACAGAGTATGCTATTCATAGTGTGTTGGACAAAGCTTATTTCAAAACATTGCCTCATTCACTATGTTTGTACTGAAAGGTACAAGTCTTATGTTTGGATTAGACTGAATGATAAAAGGAATAGTATATTTGTATAATCAAAAGCAATCATAAAACACAGGTACACTGGCCAGAGCTAAGGATATGCCTATAACATCCTGTTTTGGTTTTCTTTTTCCAGTGCCTAGGTGTACAATTTGAGTTTTTGCTTACACAGCACTTTATTAGAGCTTTGTATTTCAGGACCTCAGCGGTATATTTTTAATATCAGGCTATTTGGCTAGGCACCCTTTCTCCCACCCCTCTCACAGGCAACCTTCACAATATACCCACTGTGCTTCTGGCGTCATTGCTTTTCATTGCACACCTATGCAAGTGCCAAGACCTTAGATAACAGTGCAAGAAAAATCCCACCCCCAAGGTCCCCAGATGAGACTCCCGCAGAGCACTGTATAATTCATCGAACAACTTGGGAAATGTTGATGTTTACTGCCTCGTTCAATTAGACATTCAGAGGCAATGCAGCATTCCATTTGCCTCAAAGTTTGGTTAGAAAGCCTAACCCAAATATCACTTAGTGCAGAGTGTGATTTGCAAACTGTCATAACATGATCAAATCAAAACCAATTTTCACCAGAACAGTTAAATACTCTTCTCTTCAGCTGAGTGACATTTCCCTGCCAAATTTGAACTTTTAACCCTCATTAGTCCTTGTATGCTGTTATTCTTCAAGTCAGACTTAACAGGGATGGTATTTTTAACCTTTTTATTAATTAAGATATAGCTGAGCTTAAGAAAAGGAAAGCTAAAATGAAACTTAAAATAAAAATAAATAAGTGGAAAATGAAATAAATAAGCTTTGGCATAGAGCTAGGCTAGAAAACTTAATCTTAGGGATAGTTCTTAATAATGGAAAAGTTCTTTACTTGTACCTGCTGCTGCGTTTGCACCAATGATGGAGTGTGCCTAGAAGTACAGACTGGAATTATACCACCAGGAAAAATCCTTCATGGTGGTGCATGGGAATAAATTAGGTGACAGAAAATAGGGCTCTTAATTTCTACGATATGTCACTTAGGTTATCATATTTTACATCAACTGCTGCTTTTGTGCTGCATATGCATCTCTCTCAACCCTTGTGATGGGTCCTCCAGACCAGCCTTTTTGTGGGCTGATGATTTTCTTTGTCTCCTTCTACTTAAAAGCTTCAGTAGAAGTTATCTTCACTGACAAGAGAAGTACTCTCAACACACTTTATCTGCCCTTTTTTCTTAGATGTAGCCTTCCCATTCCTCTTCTTAAAATGCAGATTTGAAAGGCTTTTTTATTCTGAATTCTCCTATGCCATTATCTCCAAAAAAATACGGCTAATATTTTCATGGCATTACACAATGTCTCCCTCTTCTTTTTCTCGATGGTATTCTCCTTTCTTGTTTGGAGGCAGAACTCCTCAATGAGAATACAATGAGAATTGTTTTAAAGTCTTTGCTTCACAGACTACAGTGTCAGATTTTGTTTCAAGATGTTGAAACAGGAGTCAGAATGGGTGCAAGTCTTCAGTGGTTCCAGCATTCTCAATGACTTCTTCACTAGCCTAGAACAAGTTACTGAAATGCAAAATGGAGGCAATACTTACCCCAGAAATTTTTCAAGATAAAATAGTTAATGTATATTAAGATGGAAAAGTAGTATAATGCTGTAAAAAGCAAGCTATTAAAGGCTTTGTGGATTTTAATATCTCTTGGCTAATGGGGAACTCTGCTGCTTGCCTTAGAGCTCCAAAATTTGATTCATGTTTCCTATCCATTTCAGAGGCCAATTTAAAGAAATTGTTCATCCTCTTTTACCATATCATCACTTCTCACAGATGTGGTCCAGCTGATTTCAATTCTTGACATTGCCTTCTCCACACAGCAAAAATTGTCCTTCATTTCTTCCCCAGTCAGAACCAGTTAAGAGAAAGAAAGTTAACAAGACTTGTGTTGCCTTTCATGAGTCAATAACATTGGCTTATTTCTCTTCAGAATTTGCCACTGCAATTCTGAAAGATGCTTAAAGTTCCTTCTACTCTGTGGGTCCTGTACCCTGCACAAATCTTTCTCAATTTCTATATATTCTGCTACTATATCAGAACAATTCTTTTCCCCTTTGCCTAAACCCGTTGCATCTCTTTGTCTTCTTTAGCTCTCGTTAATTTGCAAACTATTATTGCTGTGCTTTTGTAACAAATTTGTGAGTTCCCAGTACAAAATTTGTTGGCAGTCTTTAGCTTTAGTCACTTATTGTAGTGTTCAGCTCTAAGTCTTGTAAAAATGACACACTTTTGCACCTTTGATAGTTTTCAATTTTCAGTATTCTCTGCTGAAATTACCTTCTTTTCAATCTATAGTCCTGATTCAGTACCAGCTATAACTGGCACCACAGATCCTGTAGCTTTAAATAGTGTGCCTTAATATTGCCCCCTTTGTATGCTGCATTGTAATGAAGCAACATCACTAAATTGCAGTGAAGGGTGATTGTTGCATGGGGAAGACTACTACACCTTGGGGTCCATTTGCACCAGATTATTTTTTTATTGTTGTTATTACAACCCATCTTCTTTACTCTCTTGATGCCAAACTTGCTGTTGGACATCCATGCAGCACAGGGGATCTTTAAAAACATTTGGACATCAACTCATCTCTTAGGTACACACCAATGACTGTTCAGTTCCAGGCTGTGGTATCCTGGGTGGCTTTGCAATACTTTAGTCATGCCAGCCTGGTCTGTTCACTAGACTTGCAGTGTTCTTCATTGTTTGCTCTTAAAAAAAATTAGTTTATTGCTGATAGAAGTGACAGGCATTTCTTGCTAACCATTTTCAGACAGGAACAGTACTAGATTTATAACAAGTGAAACATGCTTTTTCCCTTCTCGCTATTCCCTGTACATTTTACAATACAGAAGAGTGCAAAAATGATTTTGGTTTAGCTGTTTCCTTTCCTTTTTGTACTGTGTTCTCATTCAAAGGAAGAATTACAGCAGTGGTGTCAGTTTATCGTCCGGTACCATGATCTCAAGGAACCTTCTGCAAAATTCGATTTCACCCAAGTAATAAAAATTACTATTGTTGTAAAGATAAAAATATTTTAATAAAGACATTTTCCTTTCAAAAATCTTACAGTGGCAATGTCTTAAGTACAAGCTTCAGCAAGGTAAGAGTGATGATTTCTGCCTTAGTTGTACAAGAAGCAGTCTTCATCCATGACGGCAAATTTTAACTGATTTGTCAGATAATAAAGGGGAAGATAATCATTGATTTCATGTGTGTGGAGGCCAAGAAATAGTCTGTGTTCTACAGAAACAGGATAGCTGAGTAGACTACAGCTGATGTGCTTACTGCAGGTACAAAGAACTGTTACCTATTCCCATATACCCTTGTTGCAGCAGCATGATGCCTGATCACTTACACTTTTAATATGCTTGATAGCAATGTTCCCGTCACTCCTCCCACTGGATCCCCACTGGTGCTCTGCCAAAGGATGGAGGTAGAAACAACAGCTCCATTGCATGACTTGCACAGTATCAGGGCTCCCAGGTGTGTTGGCTTCTGGCTCTAGTGGCCACATTCATTGGTGCTGTCCTTGCCAGGACTGTTCGCATGAAGACGTGTTCCAAATTGGAAGTGTCACAGTGTCCTCAGGCTTACTTGTGTATCTATGTCTGTCACACACAGTAAAAGTTTGAAATGAGCTTCTGTTGCACTACTCTACATTAGCAATTGTCATGAAAAGTCCCGACTCTGAAAACATATTAGTGTGTGTGTGATTTTATGCACATGAAGAGATGCAACAAGCTTCCTTTTATACAGGAATAAGGCTATATATATTCTCAAATATTTGTAAGATTGGGGTCTGAATTGCTGTTCCGGGTGGTATTTTAACATGTTCTAAATGTGTAAAAAAAATTCTATCTATCTTCTGTAATGAAGTCATCGTCCCATTGAAACATCTTTTTTCCCTCAGTGATAGCAAACGTGAATTTTTAGCTGTAATTTGGATTTTTTTTCTGTCTTTATGACACATTTTTTTCATTGCAAGGCAATTTTTTCAGTTTCTTCTTTAACTTCATACTATGGCTATGTAGCATTGCCATTTAAATCAGGAATTAGAGCTGGCATACCTTGAATTGAACTATCAATTCCTTTAAAACTGACGCCACTTCCACATTATTTGGTCGTACAAACTTCCGATTATAGGCCCAAGAGCATTGATTTTTAGCTGTCATTTCTAGCACACCAACTGTAGAATTGAAATTTAAACCTTAATCTACTCTTTAATACAATTAATTTTTAATGTTCAGTAATACTAATTGAAATAGCCTGAATTTAGTAAGTTACCACAAGACATTTTCAAAAGCAGGAGTCTCCACTGAGAGCTGGAAGGACAGATACACATTGTTACAGTGTTTACAGAATAAATGCACACTCTGCAGGCAATTCCATCTCCAAGAGATTTTTTTTTTGTTTAAATGTATTTCATTGTGGATTTAAATCGGTTTTCATTGATTCCTACTGAAACATATCTGTTGTCTTGAACCAAGTTACTTTGATTTCGTTTTAACTGGAATTTTTTACGGAATATTTTCAGTCATACATCTGAAATTTTAACCTGTCACTGTACTATCTAGTTGTCAAATGCATCGTGATGTGCAGATAAATGTATTCAATTTTCCACCTGTAAAATGGTCAGCCATGCAGTTTCTGTGTATGATAAACTAAAGCTGCATGGTCTGTACCATTTTTTCCCCTAGGTTTGCCTTTCATATAAGCAATAGATCATGTGCCAACCTGATTTCACTACATCACTTTTTAATTTTCAAACATGATCTTTTCAGATGTGGGCAGATTGAGAGATTCTAACTGCAGAGGAACAGATCTTACACAATTAACCAAAGAGGGATTTAATCATTTTTATAATAGCAAGATGCCATTCCTACATTTGTCTAGTAAGAAGGAATACTTCTTAGAATGCATCAGTTCTTGTGATGAATGGACTTGCACAGTGTTCAAAGTGAGCACTAATGTTAAGTGAAAATCAAAAATTGCATGTGCTTTATATCATCCTTTCATGACTTTCACATTACAGTATTTACTAAGCCAATAGTACTGTTAAATATTAGGCAAAAGTTCCCTCAAAACCATGCCATATATTTAAATAGGATTTTGAGTCATTTTGTAGCACATAAGTAAAAATAACACTTCAATTCTTAAAATTGTTGTAACATGGCATATTTAGGAAATAAAGGAAGTGCAGGACAACACAGCATAAATACATTCAGCAGATTTCACACCCACAGAACATCAGAATTGATTCCCATTTTTCGGATTAAGGGTTCAAACTGACTCCCATTTTGTCAGAAGAAAACTGCACTGAGTTTATTTGCACAGAATATTAAAACAGTATTATAGCATTTAGTAAAAGCTCTGCAACTCACAGTGTGATATTTTAAAGACTCCTTCCCAGCACATCATTTGTAACAATGAACATTCTGAGTTGGGGGTGAGAGCAAAGCAAAGATCAAGTTGTTACCCTCTTCTGAGACTAAGATAGTACATCACTAGGTAACGTTTTTAGGTTCTGTAGTATGCAAAATAGAGATTTAATAACATAGTTGCTGCATGATGTTGTTAATCAAACAATAATAAATCATTAGAAACCCTGTCTTCTTTGACAAACGTCTGCATGTTTCAGATCCTCGGTATATGTGAATTAATCCGCAGTAAGTACTTGTATAATAATTAAACGTTTTGCACTTCAGATACAGCCAAGCCCATTTATAATGTTTAAGGAGGTGTGTCCTGTGTTATCTTCAGAAGGAATTTGAATTCCATATGTGATGTGATGAGTATTCTCCTTTTTCTTGGGATGGCTCACAGATTTTGGGTGCTGTGTCTGCTGTCCACTTTTTTTTTTTTCCCCCTGTTCATGTTTAAGAGTAAAGGTCGGGTGAGTCTGCTTGGCTATAAGATGGGTGGGTGCTGCAGCTGCCAGGATGAGTACAATCCTGCTCCATGCAGAAGCAGCACAGAAGTTCTGCAACCTCTCAGAGCTGCAGCGATAGGTAAGGAACAGTTTTGCAAGTGCTCAGCTGCCTGGCTTGAGGCTCCTGCTCCTCTGTTTCCTGAGGGTATCTCAAGTCGTCCTACTCATTACTTAGTCTGTGAGCAATATACAAGAATATTGGCCCACTGAAGAACTATATTTTCAGATATTCATTTAAAAAAAAGGCTATCTGTGGTGGGTATAAGCTAAACTTAGTGTTGCATGTAGTGGTTAGTTAAACCCATAAAGGTGGAGGCAGTATTTTTCTGCAAATTTTATTTTCAATTTGGGTAAATCAAATTTTTTAAAACCACACTTCCAAAGAAGTAGCAGAGTAACCTGCTTACAGACAGAGTGTTTTTTAAGATGTTGGATATATTTTGTCTGGGAAATCATGTCCATACATATGGCGTATTTGTTTAAGTATTTTTAAAAAAAGGGTTTTAATTGCATGGGAGTATATGGAAAGGTCTATATCATTATATAGGATAGACGTACTTAATATGCATAGCTTGATGTATGTTGACCTCAGGTTACAAGAGTAGAAAATCCCATTTTCCAGCTTGTTTCAAATGTAGTAAAAATGCTGCTTCAGTTGCTTTATGCTACTCACATTGGGAAAGGTGCTTATACTGTGATAATTATCATCAAGGAATATTAATGTGTTCAGCATTTGTAACCCAAAAACTCATTATAGCTTAAGCTGTGCATCATCTGTGAAGAGAGAACTTTGCCAGAATTCGCTCTTCACAGGGGTTGCCTCCTGCTTGTGATGGAGTGGTCAGAGTATTGTAAGAGGTCACTTAGGCTATTTTTGAAAGCTGAAGTTTTGCAATTTTTGATTCACTACCTTCTGTCTAAATAGCTTAGCATTCTCTCTTCTCTCCCCCCCCCGCCCCAAATTTGCTTTTTCTAATTGAATGCCTGGTGAAGTGCATAAAGCTAAAAGATTGCATCTCATTATGTGGAAGAGGCTAAAGGTGTAGACATAAATATTGCACATCAAGGTCACTGAGATTTCAGGGTCCATATTCCATCAGCATATATGGGATTAGCGCACACAGCACTGTCACTCATGCTAATGGGAACTAGCTGTTCCAATCCTGTGGTCTTTGATAAGAATCTGGTTTCTTACTTGTGTTAAACTGTTGATGCTTTTGGTAGCAACTTCCACTTCAATATTCATGTACTCTGGGACCTTGTTTCAGTTCCTTAATGCTATTTCATCATGAAAAATACAGTTTATAATTTTTACACCTCTGTTGTCTTCCAAGCTCCTGAATATACAATTTAACAGCCTTCACATTTTTAAAATATACTTGGGCAACTTGTTCAAAGCATCAGAGCCCCATTCTTTCCTCATTCGAGTTTCCCATCAATGTTGCCACTTGACTGGGCTGCTTCACATTAATGTTGTTGAGACAAGATTCAGTCCTGTAAGGATTATTTTATATTTTCATTAGTATGTCATGTGAGAGAGTCTATATGTTGTCTTTGCATTACACTACCCAAATATATGCTAGAATGGTTACAGAATGACTGAAAGGTCTAAAAATAAATAATACCCTACAGTAAAGATAAATCACTTCTTTTTTTGTTGGCTGTAATTGAAGTCTTCCATCTAAGCAGTCCTTACAGATGAATACTGTACTTCCACCCATAGTAATGAAGACTATAGCTGAGCCAAAATTGTGCTGTTCAGTGCTGTTGCTGCTGGAATTTTTAATATGGCCAGGTTTTATTATTTCTCCTCCCCAATATTGATACATTCCGTGTCATTTCTCACTCTTAATATTGCCTTATGTTGCATGTTGTACTTTGCTTTATGTTAGGCAGAGAAGACTGGCTCTTGTGGACTGCTTTGTTTTTGAGGTCAAGATGTGAACCTGGCCTTGCTCCTGGGAGGACTAGAAAAATCTATTTCATAACTTTCTGCAGGCCTCAAAGAAGGCTAAAAGAAAAACACAAAACCCACGGGCTTAGTTTAGACTGGGTGAAGAGTTGAATTCATCAATAGGAAAGCTTGCAGCTGATCAGCTTTTCTTGTCATAAGGAGTCCCTGCTGTCAGTGCATGCTCAACTGATATGGCAGAGCTTTTGGGAGCCTTGTGAGTCTTTCAAACACCCACACATTTTTCCAGAAATACCTGGATAATATAGATACCTTGATGATACAGAAGAAATCTGCTGAAGTAAGAAATTGCTTGTCTGTGAAACCACCAAAATGAAGGGCTCGAAAAATAGGTAAACACAGTCCTCATCAGCTGAGTGTGGGTATTGTGAGCTTGCCCAGATCGCTGATGGGACATAACTTTGGTTTGTGCAGTAGAGTGCTAATGCCTTGTAATGAATGGCTGTCTTGAACCAAAGGGAGATTCTTAGCAGGTGAGAACACTGTTGATGGGAAATAATATGGTAGCATGTCTGTAGTGTGGATGTAAACTTAATAATCTCTATGAATTTTGAGTAACCCTGCTTCCCTTCCAAAGAAACATTATGAAAAGATTGCTTCCAAATCCTTCAGATACTCACTGTTCTTGTGATAGATGCCTTAGTCTTTACCTTGAGGCACTGGAGATGTATGTGTGTTCTTTGCAAGAGATAAGGATGTAGACTTTAGAAGAGGAAAATTGTATTTTCATGTTTAAGTTCACCATTTGCACTCACTGTAGTAAAAGCCAAATGTGAAGAATTATTTTTCAACGTTATTTCTCATCCCCTGTATCTCAAGACCTCTGAGTTATTATGCTAAAATGTTCTATTACATGTAATAAAGAAATGTTGGAAACTGGAAATAGAGCAAGATTGCCTCCATCAATTTGACTGTACTTGAATTATTCTAGCTACATCTTAAATCACAAAAAGGGTCATCTTTGTGCAACGTAATAGTGTTACTGAAAAGACCAAATGATCCGCATTTGCTGAGGGCACGACAAGTGAAACCATTACCTGGTTTTAACAGTTCCTCCTTTTAATCAAAAGGGAAAATGATGGGATTGATTCCCCTTACACCAACACAGCTATGCTGTCTTCAGTGAGCTATCACGTAGATTATGATGAAGTGTGAGCAAATGCTTATGACAAAGCAAGTGAAAACAGGATTAGATCCAGCATTTGTTTTCTTACAATATTAACATTCGGTCTATCCTTATTTCTTTTTTTGTTTTTCCAATTTTGTCTGTCAAAATTCGTATTGAAGTATTCTGAAGGATGGGGAGTGAGCACGGAGGCAGCATCTGCTTTTCAGACAGACCCAGAAAATATTTACATAAGTTTTAAATTCATCTGGATTCTATTTCATGCACAGGAGGGTTTTTTTTGAATATTTAAAACCTTAGAACAACCTCATTTTTTTAAAAAATAGGCTCCTTATCCAAAAAAAAAAGTATAATGTTTGCCTATATGGTTTATTTTATACCAATCCAAAAACTCAGAGATTTATTCTATGTGTAAACTCAAAACTGAGCAGATTAGATATTGTAGCATGATGTTCAAAAGA
>NC_084762.1:49137797-49140297 GCF_028858725.1 Colius striatus | reverse complement strand
CCTGGAGAACAAATGGAGACCTACAGATGCCTTTAGTTTAGATCTCATTTGCTACCCAACCAGAGTGGGGAGAGGTGAAAGGCCAGAATATAATTTGCTGAGCCTAGCAGCCTGTGCTGATCCTGGAGGTTGGGTGTCTGTCACACAGACTCATTGACACTAAACCACAAAATGCATTAGAATGTGTGTGTGTGTGTGTTTGTTTGCTTGTTCATACTATTTGCTGAAGATTTTGAGAGGATTAAATCTAGAAAGGTAGCAGAGTGGATGACTTAAATTTGCTCAGGAGGTTTTTAAGGATAATACATATTAGAGGTGTCAAGGTTGCTTCAACAGGTTACAAGAATGAAATATTTTGAGGTATGCAAGCTAGTCTGAGCAAAATAATGTTGTTTACAGTCTTAGGTGATGCTTATTTCTTACGGATGTCAAAGGAAAACAAATACATTCTGTCAGATTTTCAAGATTCTTTTTACTAACAGTATCCTACAAGAGGTTGATCTTCAAGTGGTAAATCTATGGTAAGGAGGGAGGTGTTGAAATAGATGAAAGATTGATTTGGGCAAAGAATGCAATAGAGAAATCAGAAGATGTAAAGCAGTTTGCTTGGGCTAACCAAAAGGTCAGTCCTACACTGACTCTGTTTTCACGACTTCATCTTTATTCCTGACTCCTTCTCTCCTTTGTGTCTTTTCTGCTCTCATTTGGCTAGGTTCACTATCTCCATTTATCTCCATTTTTCCAGAAGTTAATCCTAGGGAAAAAAGTAAGTCAGGAATGTCCCTTTTTGCCCCAGTTACCTACCATAACAAACACATCCTACAAGTAGCACAGCAGTGTTTCATAGGGCCTTAGTTCTTTTCTAGCACTTGGTATGGCTGGCCCAATGGGTTCAGCAGAAATCTAAAATACCTTGGTATTGAAGCTACTAAATACTTCTGTTTCTAAAACTACACATGTGGGTGCAGAGGCTTAACAGTGTGTGTAACAACTTGCAAGATCAAGGCCCAAAGTAGAAGAACCTCATATGGCATCATTCATGAAGCAGAGGCAGTCAAATCACCAAGGTCCAGCTGGTAAAAAAAGGGCTTGTAACCATATTATGAAACGTCTCCTGTGAGCATACAAAGTGAGATAAAGGATAGTAGAGCACAGAAAGAAAAAAAAAGTTTCAAAGGAACATTTGGTAAAAATGTGAAGTCAGAAAAATGAGACCTAGTTAGCTTATGGAAAAATAGTCTGAGTGGGGATTAAAGAGAGATGGATTATATTCCTAAAAGGAAATCAGTTTGATGCCAGTCAGCTTTTTTGAAGTAGCAACTGATTTGAAAACAAAGGGTTCATGACTGAGGCTGTGGCTGGACTACAGCAGACAAACAGTTTAAGAGAGAATATTTTTTCGTAAAAAAGGGCGGATGGAATACGGAGCATTCTGCCAAAGTCAGCAGTGGAAATAAGCAGAGGGAGTTGGACACATTTTTGGAAAAGAAGGGAGTACTGGGGTACCGCCACTAGCTATACGGTGGGAGCCAAGGTTGGGAAATGTAGTGCAATTTGTACATGCTCTGTTCATGGTAGAAATATGGAGCCTTCGTAAGTTTTTCACATGGCCTTTAATTTTTCCTTGTATGTCAGCATCTTTCTGTATCTGCATATTAATAATATATTTTTAAATACCTTCCTTAGTTTTAAACTATAGATGCAGCAGTATCTATGAGAAGGTAATACATAGCATAGATTTCAATTGCTACTGTGCACTATTTAGAAAAATTGTTAGCTCTATGATACTGATGGCCAGAATTAATTTTTTTTTCTGTAAGTTAAGGTGTAACAGCTTGCTAGTAAATACCATCAAAACCCACTGTTGCAAGAATGCCAATGTTGTTCTTCCTTCATTTACACATTAGGTTTAATTATTTGCTGGATTTTAATACTAGTCAGTCATTCTTAACATCATTGAATTAACACCAAACCCTATATTGGTGGAAAGCCTTATGGCACCCCATTTTATTGTAATAGTGCAATACAGATTAAAATTGCATCTGTTAAGATTACATTGTGTGTTTGGATTATGAGAGGCAGAAGCACAATATCTCTGCTGAATTTAACTGTTGAAGCCAATAACCTGTAACCAATCACATAGTTCTTCTGTTGAAAAATGTGAACTAGAAAGGATTACATCTTAGAAGAGATCATAAATCTGTCACCACTAATGTAATCTTTACAGGAGCTTTGTAACCAGTTAGTGACTAAAAGAGATCATTACTTCTTTTGCTATAATTACAATCATAACACATATTTGATATTTTATAACTTTCTTTGTTCAGCAGCAAATGCATTATAAAGTGTACAGCATTAATAAATAGAGGCATAATGAATGTGACTAATTGATTTTGGCAGTCAAAGACTGGCATACTTTTTATACAATAGGGAATCCATTCAAAGAAGCTTAACTGCTATTGAGTGTGAGCCTTCAATGTAATAATGGGACCTAATTTGG